>NC_083571.1:62662278-62962278 GCF_027579695.1 Neoarius graeffei
CCAATAGCTTTCTGGCTTCTCCACGTGATCTTTAGCAAACTGCAGACGAACAGCAATGTTCTTTTTGGAGAGTGGTGGCTTTCTCCTTGCAACCCTGCCATGCACACCATTGTTGTTCAGTGTTCTCCTGATGGTGGACTCATGAACATTAATATTAGCCCATGTGAGAGAGGCCTTCAGTTGCTTAGAAGTTACCCTGGGGTCCTTTGTGACCTCGCCGACTATTTCACGCCTTGCTCTTGGAGTGATCTTTGTTGATCGACCACTCCTGGGGAGGGTAACAATGGTCTTGAATTTCCTCCATTTGTACACAGTCTGTCTGACTGTTTATTGGTGGAGTCCAAACTCTTTAGAGATGGTTTTGTAACCTTTTCCAGCCTGATGAGCATCAACAGTGCTTTTTCTGAGGTCCTCAGAAATCTCTTTTGTCCGTGCCATGATACACTTCAAAAACGTGTTGTGAAGATCAGACTTTGATAGATCTCTGTTCTTTAAATAAAACAGGGTGCCCACTCACACCTGATTGTCATCCCATTGATTGAAAACACCTGACTCTAATTTCACCTTCAAATTAACTGCTAATCCTAGAGGTTCACATACTTTTGCCACTCACATATGTAATATTGGATCATTTTCCTCAATAAATAAATGATCAAGTATAATATTTTTGTCTCATTTGTTTAACTGGGTTCTCTTTATCTACTTTTAGGACTTGTGTGAAAATCTGATGATGTTTTAGGTCATATTTATGCAGAAATATAGAAAATTCTAAAGGATTCACAAACTTCAAGCACCACATGTATGTATATATATATATATATATATATATATATGTATATATATATATATATATATATATATATATATATATATATATATATATGTGTGTGTGTGTGTGTATATATATATATATATATATATGTGTGTGTGTGTGTGTGTTAAAGCATCCAATGTAACAGTACTAGAAAAGTATTTAGAATTTTTAATGTTAAATTATGAAGGAAATGTTTATAAATGAATTATTCATGAAAAGATTTCGAAAGAACCGGTGTTATTATTTAGAGCTGTCCGAGGCATTTAAGGAGTTTGACTATGATCAGGATGGATATCTAAACTACAAAGACCTGGCTGAGTGCATGAGGACGATGGGCTACATGCCCACTGAGATGGAATTACTGGAAATCATCCAGCAGATCAAGATGAGGTGTGAGTGTCCAGTTTATTATTTTTTGGGGGGGGGGTTGTTTTACTGTAACCACTCTACTACCTGTTTGACTCACTGCAGGCTCATATTCGCGTGCGTGTGCGTGTGTGTGTGTGCGCACAGTGGGTGGACTAATGGATTTTGATGATTTCTGTGAGTTGATGGGGCCAAGGATGATGGTTGAGACGGCTCATATGTTGGGACTGAAAGAACTCAAGTGCTCCTTTAAACAGGTGAACTGCTACACACACACCACACACACAAACATTTTTTTCCATTTTGCAAAATGAATTTATTGAAATCTTATATTTGTCCTTTTCTGCTGACACACTGATGCCACAAGCAAAGAAGGAATATTTAGCACAAATATAACAAAATAATTTATTGTACCCAAGTCATGTCATGTTATGTACGAAAAAGTTTCTTAATTTTAAAGCCTCTGATTTTGGTTAGTTTGACACAGATGGGAATGGAAAGATCACATTGGATGAGATGAAGGAGGCAGTAAAAACATTACTGGGTGAAAAATTGAAGAAAGGAGAGTTGGAGGAGATTCTGAATGACCTGGACCTGAATGGAGACGGCACTGTGGACTTTGATGGTATCTCTCTCTCTCCCTCTCTCTCTTTTGACTGAATATATATTCAGTCAAAAGTTTGTTTAGTGGAAGAGGAGATGGTTGTTTCCTTTTAGCTCCCAGTGGGTTTATCACTTCATCACACTTTCTCTTTGTAACAGGAAGCCACTTCAAGCACCTCTGTTCTAAATGAAGAGAGGAAACCATGATAAACCATTCCCAAAAAGTGGACAAGTACAGCCCATAAACACACACAGTCAGTTTGTTGGTGTGTGTTGGTTACATCCATCTCCTCTTCAAAACATCCATCTTTTCTTCAATGCTTTCTCCGTCACATGGTTCAGTAATTTATAAAGACAAAAGTCCAATAAGTGAGTACGTTACCTGTCCTGCAGTAGGGTAGAGGTTAGTGCCATGGCCTTGGGTGTAGCATGTCTCTGGTTTGATTCTGCATCAACTTTCAATGCAGAATTAAGTATACAAAAATGAAAAGTTCTCTAAAACATACCCTGATATGAGATCCTGTAGCTCAACTGGTTGAGGCATTGCTTCTGGGGTGAGAGGTTACTGGTTCAAATCCCAGCCAGGTCTTGAGGATGTGAGTGGAAAGGTTCGGAAATTGGTAGTAACAATGAGTGTGGATGGTACTTGAGGACATCAGATGGGGGACAACATCTGGGCAGCTGCCTACGAGAGTCAAGAGAGATGAGCAGAAGTGGTTATGAAGTTTTGACTTAGCCTTGCATATAGGGAAGTTTGGAAAAAGTTTGTCACCCACACTTTTTTTTTGACATCTTCAAACAGCATTTACCACCTCATTATCAGCTCATGTTTTACCACTACACTCAGCCATTTTTGGGGGACAAGCCAGATTTGAACCAGCAGCCACCAAACTCAGAGGCTAGGCTTTTACTACAAAGCCCTCAAGTCCCACACAAACATGCTGGTGTTGTAGGGCCTGTCTTTTAAAATGACACCCACAAAAAATAAAAAAAAGAAAAAGAAAGGAAGATTCACTCACACCAGCCACTTTATTAGGAATATCTGCTCAGTGATCCAATTAGCCAATCTTGTGGCAGCTGCACAATGCACTTGCTCGAGCAGATTCCTCAAACAACCTCTCTTTACAACTGTGGTGAACAGAAAAGTATCTCAGAATGCAGTACATATGGAACCCTGAGGCAGATGGGATATAACAGCAGATGATCACATTAGGTTCCACTCCTGTCAGCCAAAACTAGGCAGCTAAAGAGCATCATATTTTTTTTCAATATTTTCATGAAATGGGCAATTCCATGTCAACCTCACCATGCAAAAATAAAGCAACATGTAATACATCAAAACCACTCCCAGAGATATCACCTAGGCCTGTATTTTACAGATGTGAATAAGTTGAACCAATTTGTAACCAACCTAATATGTCACTGTCGGTCTTTCTTTCTTATAATGTAAACCCCAACCTAAAATCAACTTTGATCATGTACAATTCTATATTATTGCCACAAGCCACAGAAATGTATGCTAAAATCCACAAAACAGCAAAACAATAGCCATCCTAAATATTATTTAAGAACTTTGATAGTTTTAGCTGATATTTAGAGAGTTTTTCAAAGGGTTATGGTGGTTAAATTGCTGATTTTCTAAACATATGCCATGTCTATTTCAGACGCGTCACATCCATAACGCTGACTTTTCGTTCCGAAACTCTGCATGAAATACAAAATATTTTAAACAAAGATTTTTTAATATTCACCTTGGACCCCTCTATCAAATGGATATCTCCATTTCGACATTAGGTTTACAATTTCACAGAGTTTGATAAAAATGTACAGTCACCCAAGAAAAGTGATACTTTTTCTGTCACATCCATAACGCATCTTTTATTGGCATTTTCTGGCATGCCCTAGATGTACTATGGGAATTGTTCTTGTTCTATCACTTCTCCAGTATGGTACAGCCTTAAAATATGCAACACCTGTTTAAATACTGGGAGACAATAAAACATGCACTGGGTCATTTGTTGCCATTTTGAGTTCAAGTGTCACGTCCATAACGCTGGAATTGCTCACATATATCTATACTTAGGGAGGATCTATGGAATTGATTTTACAGTTAAAGGGGTCCCTGGCTACAAAAAGTTTGAGAGCTCAGTTTGAGAACCGAGTTAAACTACATCATCATTCATGAATTAACACATAAGAGAAGCGCTACAGCAACACGGTGGTGTAGTGGTTAGCATCGCTGCCTCACAGCAAGAAGGTCCTGGGTTTGAGCCCAGTGGCCGACGAGGGCCTTTCTGTGTGGAGTCTGCATGTTCTCCCCGTATCTTTGTGGGTTTGCGCTGGTTTCCCCCAAAGACATGCTAATTGGTGACTCTAAATTGATTTAATGATTTCTTTGAACTGTTCTTTTTCTGGGGCAGAATGATTGTACAATAAACTGTACATCTTTACAAGAAAAAAAATTATTTGGTGCACAAGTTTAACTTTTTATGGGTTCTCTGAAATCAACACAGGATCAAGATTATATATACAGGGGTAAAATGTACATATAACCACTTAGATTATTAATTCAGTGGTGTTGAAACTTAGCTTCTCTGTGCCAGTATAAAACGGTTTGTTTGACAGCACTCACTGGCTTAACCAACACACCAGTGATGTGCATGAACGCCGTTCAGTGAGCGTGCTCATATTTTCGGTGAAACATGAACAGAACAAATATCATTTCACAGCTAATGAACATGAATCATTAGTTAACGCTGGTGAAACTGAAAGATGCCCATGCACCAGAAATAGACATAATAGAACTTTGAGCTCATGCTTGTTAAGTGTGAACTTGCACAACATTGCAACACACAGTACAATGGGAAAATCCAAAAAGCTCAGTACAGATCTGAGAAAGAGGATCATAGATTTACACTCAGGAATGACTCTTGGAGCCATTTCTAAACAACTGCAGATTCCAAGATCATCAGTTCAACAATTGTACAAGTTATTAGGAGGTGTAGCCACTTTGCCAAGGTTTGGAAGAAGACCCAAACTGTCATTCTCAGCTGAGAGGAAGTTGGTTTGGATGGTCAGGAACAACCCAGGAACCACTAAGGCACAGGCCTGCCATGAACTGCAACCTGCTGGAACACCAGTGTCACTGTGTACAGTCAAGCAAGTTTTACATCACCATGGACTGAGAGGCTGCTGCCTGAGAAAGAAGCTCCTGCTCCAAAATCCATACCTTTAAATTCAACTAAAGTTTGCAGCTGACTAAAGTGAAGGACTACCTCAGAATTCTTCAACATCACCTCAAACGATCAGCTTGATGGCTGAACCTTTTTGGACACAGTTTGGTTTTTCAACAGGACAATGACCCCAAACACACATCAGAGCTGGTTGTGAAGGATAAAGCAGGCTAACATTAAGCTTTTGGAATGGCCTTACCAAAAATATATGGGCTGTGCTTAAAAGTCACATGTCAGGCAACCAACAACTTTAATTGAACTCTACTAATTCTGCCAAAAGAGGAGTGTTCAAACATCCAACCACAATTCTGCCAGAAGCTTGTTGATGGCTACTAAAAGAATCTGGTCAAGGTGAAACTTGCAAAGGGACAGTTAACCAAATATTAGATGTGCTGTATGTATATTTTAGATCCTGTGTTGATTACAGAAAACCCAAAATAAACAAAAGCTTGTGCACCAAATTCTTGTTTTTTATTATTAAAGATGCATGTTGTGCAATCATTCTGCCACAGAAAAAGAACAGTTCGAAGAGATCATTGAAAGCCCAATATTGCCATGACATTCATGTCCATGATGAGTGTGTGTAAACTTGACTGCAACTGTAAAAAAAATTAAAATAAAAAAAACAATGAAAAAGAAAAAAAAACCCTTCACAATCATGTTGTGCGCAAATACAGTGGTGCTTGAACGTTTGTGAACCCTTTAGAATTTTCTCTATTTCTGCATAAATATTACCTAAAACATCATCAGATTTTCACACAAGTCCTAAAAGTAGATAAAGAGAACCCAGTTAAACAAATGAGACAAAAATATTATACTTGGTCATTTATTTATTGAGGAAAATGATCCAATATTACATGTCTGTGAGTGGCAAAAGTATGTGAACCTTTGCTTTCAGTATCTGGTGTGACCCCTTTGTGCAGCAATAACTGCAACTAAACGTTTCCAGTAACTGTTGATCAGTCTTGCACACCGGCTTGGAGGACTTTTAGCCCATTCCTCTATACAGAACAGCTTCAACTTTGGGATGTTGGTGGGTTTCCTCAGATGAACTGCTTGCTTCTGATCCTTCCACAATATTTCAATTGGATTAAGGTCAGGACTTTGACTTGGCCATTCCAAAAAGTTAACTTTATTCTTTAACCATTCTTTGGTAGAACGACTTGTGTGCTTAGGGTCGTTGGCTTGCTGCATGACCCACTTGAGAATAAGTTCATGGACATATGTCCTGACATTTTCCTTTAAAATTCGCTGGTATAATTGCTCCATCAATGATGGCAAGCCATCCTGGCCCAGATGCAGCAAAACAGACCCAAACCATGATACTACCACCACCATGTTTCACAGATGGGATAAAGTTCTTATGCTGGAATGTAGTGTTTTCCTTTCTCCAAACATAACGCTTCTCATTTAAACCAAAAAGTTCCATTTTGATCTCATCTTGGGAATGTCAAAGTCCTGACATTCCCAAGATGGCAGCACCCTGTTCGGCTGCTGCTACATGGGCTCGCGACAGTTACGGTTTTCTCAATCATAATGCACTGCCTAGTAAGTCAGTAATAACTCTCAGTAAGTTTGTATATAGTCGCCAGCACTTGCTGGAATTACGATCATCCAGTGATTTCGGCTTCATAGACACAACTACTCGAGAGTGTTTGCGTAGCCTCGGAGTGCTACGCCAGCAAGACCCAGGGGCCTACGGTGCAGCGGACTCCCCTAGCAGCACAAGCCGACAGAGGAGTAAGCGGAGGCAGTGTGACCGAAGGCGGAAGCGTGCTTGTCGGGGGGGTGGGGGGTTTGAGGAACTGCTGAAATGAGAGTTGAGGAACTGCTGCGCTATACTTCTGACAGAGACATGGCTTAACGCTTCAATCCCGGACAATGTTGTTAGCATCGAGGGGCTAGCTACATTTCGTGACGACAGGACCTGCGCACGAAGCGGTAAATCCCGAGGGGGTGGTTTGTGTATTTATATCAATAACAGTTGGTGTAAAAATGTTAAGTTTGTCTCAAGCCATTGCTCACCGGACATTGAGCTTCTAACTGTAAACTGTAGACCAGGGGTCTTCAATCCTATCCGCAAAGGGCCGGTGTAGCTGCAGGCTTTCATTACAGCCAAATTGGAGGCTCACTTGATTGTTGACTGGAGACGAGGGTGAAATGATTAAACAAGTGAAATCAGGTGTAGCTCCTGCTTGGTTGGAATGAAAGCCTGCAGCTACACTGGCCCTTTGTGGATAGGATTGAAGACCCCTGCTGTAGACCATTCTATCTGCCCAGGGAGTTTACTTTAGTTTCCATCACTGCTGTGTACATGCCCCCAGTGCTAACACAAAGGAGGCTATGAGTGTTCTCTATCAGACCATCAGTGAGTTGCGATCCACTCACACTGAGGGCTTTTTCATTGTGGCTGGGGATTTTAACCAGTCCAACATGAAGACAGTCCTCCCTCATTTTCACCAGCATGTGGATTGTGCAACCAGGGGAGCGAACACATTAGACATGGCCTACACCAACATGAAGGATGCATTCAAAGCAGCCCCTCACCTCCACCTTGGCTTTTCTGACCATTTATCTGTTATGCTGATCCCTGCATATAAGCCCCTGCTGATCAGAGGGAAACCTACAGTGAGGCAGGTGAAGGTGTGGTCTGAGGGACTATGGAGGCACTACAGTACTGTTTTGAGTGCACGGACTGGGACATGTTCAAGGAAGCTGCCATTTATAATGATCATACCAATATAGATGAGTATGCCATGTCTGTGTCAGCCTACATCAACAAATGCATGGAGGACGTTGGCACCATCCGGCCAACCAAAAACCCTGGATGACTTATGAAGTATGCAAAATGCTAAAGGCATGGAACTCAGCCTTCAAGTCTGGCGACAAGAAGGCACTGAGAACAGCAAGAGCAAACTTGAACTGTGCCATCAGATTAGCAAAGCGTGCTCACAGTCAAAAAATCCAGGACTTTTTCTATGACACCACCAACACCAGGGATATGTGGAAAGGCATACGGGCTATTACAAACTACAGGATAGCCCCTCCTGAGTGTGATGATGACGTGGACTTCCTCAATGAACTCAATAACTTCTTTGGGAGGTTTGAGACACTAAATAACACTCCTGCAGTGAAAGCTGTTCCCCATCAGGATGAAAAGGCACTCTGTCTTGATACAACGGAGGTGCGGAGGACTCTGAGAAGAGTCAACACACGGAAGGCCCTGATAATATTCCTGATCAGGTGCTCAGGGAATGTGCAGACCAGCTGGCTCATGTTCTAATGGATATCTTCAACACCTCACTGGATCAAGCCAAAGTCCCATCATGTTTCAAGACTGCCACCATCATCCCAGTGCCAAAAAAAAAAAAACCACTCAATGACTACCGGCCTGTCGCACTCACTCCCATTATGGTGAAGTGCTTTGACAGGCTGGTAAAGGAGTACATCACCTCCAGACTCCCTCCCATATTCGACCCCTTCCAGTTTGCCTGCCAGCCAAACTGCTCCACTGAAGATGTCATTGCCTCCGCTCTTCACCTGAGCCTTGCACACCTGGAGGAGAACACCACTCATGTGCAGATGCTGTTCCTGGACTTCAGTTCAGCATTTAATACTATCATTCCACAGCAACTGGTGAACAAACTGGGTCCCCTGGGTTTCAGCAACCCCCTGTGCAACTGGCTGCTAGACTTCCTCACTGAAAGACCACAGTCAATCCAGGTCAGACAGAATACCTCCAGTGTCATCACCCTCAGCACAGGCTTCCCTCAGGGCTGTGTCCTGAGCCCACTGCTGTTCACACTGATGACACACGACTGTGTCCCCAGGGCTACCAGCAACCACATTGTGAAGTTTGTGGATGACACCACAGTGGTGGGCCTCATCAGGGACGATAACGATCTGGCCTATAGAGAGGAGGTGGAGCACCTGGTGGGCTGGTGCAGGGAAAACAACCTGATCCTGAACGTGGACAAAACTAGAGAGATCATTGTTGACTTCAGGAAAAAACAACCCAGCCACACTCCACTTCTCATCAACAACACGGCTGTGGAGGTGGTCAATAGCACCAAGTTCCTAGGGGTGCACATCATAGACAACTTCACCTGGTCTGTGAACACTGCCTTACTGGTCAAGAAGGTACAGCAACGTCTGCACTTCCTGCATAGGATGAGGAGAGCCCACCTGCCCCCACCCATCCTCACTACATTCTACAGAAGCACCATAGAGAGCATTCTAACCAGCTGCATCTCTGTGTGGTGTGGAGGCTACAGTGCCTCTGACTGGAAGAATGTGTGGAGAGTGGTGAGGACAGTGTAGAAAATCATTGGGACTTCTCTCCATTCAGGACATTGCACCAAGGCGCTGCATGTCTCAAGGCAGAAACATCATCAGTGACCCCTCACACCCTCATTATGGACTGTTCTCACCTCTGGCCTCTGGAAAGAGGTTCCGCAGCATTAGGTGCAGGACCACCAGGTTCTGTAACAGCTTTTTCCCCCAGGTCACCAGACTGCTGAACTCCAAACCCAAACTCTAAACTTCTATTTATAACTTGAACATTCCTAATTCCACAGGTCACTTTATACTATTGCACTTTATAATATTTTTGCTGCTGCATAATTTAATCTAATACACTTCATATTTAATTCTGTGCTGAGCCAAACTGCAACGAAATTTCATTCGATGTACACTTGTTGCATACTGAATGACAATAAAGGTTGTCTAAGTCTAAGTCATCCGTCCACAAAACATTTTTCCAATAGCCTTCTGGCTTCTCCATGTGATCTTTAGCAAACTGCAGGCAAGCAGCAACGTTCTTTTTGGAGAGCAGTGGCTTTCTCCTTGCAACCCTGCCATGCACACCATTGTTGTTCAGTGTTCTCCTGATGGTGGACTCATGAACATTAACGTTAGCTAATGTGAGAGAGGCCTTCAGTTGCTTAGAAGTTACCCTGGGGTCTTTTGCGACCTCGCCGACTATTACATGCCTTGCTCTTGGAGTGATCTTTGTTGGTCGACCACTCCTGGGGAGGGTAACAATGGTCTTGAAGTTCCTCCATTTGTACACAATCTGTCTAATTGGATTGGTGGAGTCCAACCTCTTTAGGTGGGGTTTACATTAGACCGTATCAGCGGATCATCAGATTAACGTTTTTAAAACGATTAGTGTGCACACAGCAACGCCAATACACGATTTGCGTGCACACAGCAACACCAATACACGGATACGCTCGGCTCCGCAGGCATCCTGCGCTCCAAATCACTCCGCCCTGAACAGCGAGTGCCCTCTGGAGGGTGCGCACTCCGGCCCTGCGCAGCTCACAGAGTGCATGAGTGGCGTGCACGAGCAGTGATTTGGGACTGAGCCGCTGTGTGTGTGATCTCAGTGCATGTCGGGCATGCGCGTCACTTACCACTTGCAAGTGGAAGGATGGCAAGGCTAAAGACAATCATAACTACACAATGGGCAGTATTTGCATCAGTATTTGCAGTATTTTCATACTTTTATACTCTTTAATGAAAAGTGATACAAGGCGGAAGTCCGCGTCGTTTTTCAGCAGTCGCGTCACATGACCAACGCCAGCGAATCAGGAAGGTGGATGTCACAGTGACGTTGTCCAATGACGACGCCAGCTAGAGCTCAGCACAGCGTATCCGCGTATTCTCAATGTTTACACAGCACCGGACCAGACACGATCTGGATTGAATACGTGGACGCTGGCGGATTCCCGTTTCCCGGCGTTTCCAGGCGTTTTAATGTAAACAGACAGTGCATCCGCGAAGAAAACGAGACAGATACGGTCTAATGTAAACTTGGCCTTAGAGATGATTTTGTAACCTTTTCCAGCCTGATGAGCATCAACAACGCTTTTTCTGAGGTCCTCAGAAATCTCCTTTGTTTGTGCCATGATACACTTCCACAAACATGTGTTGTGAAGATCAGACTTTGATAGATCCCTGTTCTTTAAATAAAACAGGGTGCCCACTCACACCTGATTGTCATCCCATTGATTGAAAACACCTGACTCTAATTTCACCTTCAAATTAACTGCTAATCCTAGAGGTTCACATACTTTTGCCACTGACAGATATGTAATATTGGATCATTTTCCTCAATAAATAAATGACCAAATATAATATTTTTGTCTCATTTGTTTAACTGGGTTCTCTTTATCTACTTTTAGGACTTGCGTGAAAATCTGATGGTGTTTTAGTTCATATTTATCCAGAAAGAAAATTCTAAAGGGTTCACAAACTTTCAAGCACCACTGTAAAAGAAATGGCGTATGTGTTGTGGCTATATATATATATATATATATATATATATATATATATATATGTATATATACTGTAGTTTGTTGTGATCTTCAGCTTGCAATATGTTTTCTGTGTGCCTTGAAATAATTTTGGTCAGACTATTGCAGGGGTCTTTCACACTTTTTTTTTTTTTAATATTTACCAATATAATCTTATAATTCAATTAATATTAGACTGGCTTTGTTATACAGACTGGAAAATGTGTACCTGAGCATACTATTTTTATTAGTCTGATGAGTTCATTAATTTGTGTGTTTTACCTTGTAGAGTTTGTTATGATGCTGTCAACCCAGTAGCTATCACGACAGCGTTCATCTCTCACAATTCACAGCTCTTGGATCCAACATGGTCCTATTTGGTGATGACATATTAGGGACTGTGTTCAAAATAAAAGTCTCCAGTAGTTCCTATCTGGCCGATTTAGCCTGCTCATAATTTGCATACAACTGCAAGTTCAAGAAAGATATACTTTATTGTTAATCATATTGTGCATGTGAACTATGTGTCTGTGCATGGAATGAAATTGTATTAAAAGCCTTTTGATCCTGCTATTGTGTTGTGTTTCCTGAAGTTCTGTCTCTTTAGATTTTATTCAAAATATTATAATACTGGTCATACAGTGCTGTTAAAAAAAAAAAGCCCTTTCTTTGGCTTCTTTATTCTTGCATATCCTTCTACCTGGTTTCGGGGAACTAATCATAGAGTGAAGTTCCTGTTATGTGCCGCAAAGGGCGCTCTTGTATTGCATTCACTAGGTTTGTCTCTCTAGAGTTGTTTGGACTCTCGAGAAGGCGAGGACCTAAGCAATATCTAGAAAAAAAAAGCAACATATTCCAAGCTATCCATTTCGAATGAATGTTTTCACATGTCTGGAAAAAAAATATTGTAAAGAACAAATATTTATCCAACATAAGGAGCACATGCACTGGATGGGAGTTATTTAGGATACACAGATAGGTTAAAGTGTTGGTGGTTTCCCAAAATAAGTTTATTCAGTTCTGTTGAATAAATAAATGAAATAAATTTTCTGTTTTTGAAAGAAAGAAATGGGGGGAGAGAGAGATCGCTGATCACAAAATTAGATCACTGAATCAGAATTTGAAGTTATGCATGTCAAGTTATACAGTTTCCCCGTATTTTGTACGGGAAAATGCAATTTTTTGGCTAATACGGCGTACACTGATTTTCACACAGGAAAATGATGTTTTGTATCAGAGATTTTTTTTCTGTTACTCCAAGAAAATTTTCTTCGCATCCACCATTTATTTTTTCAAACACGCATGACCAATGAAACAGAACTATTTTCGATTTATGTGGTTTTATAGTTGCACGTGGTTTTCTTGGTCATTTAAGTCCATCGGCTCGGACTGCCCAGACTTCTGTGACGGCTGCAGAAGTTATGTTCTGCCAATTTCTCGTGGAACACAACATCCCCCGACTGTGGCAGACCATTTTTCGCAGCTAGCGAAAAAAAAAAAACGTTTCCTGATTCAAAGACTGCACAGGTAAGCATTTGTGTTTTGTTTTGGGGTTTTTTTTATTTTTATTTTTTAAAGTTTTTACTGTTTGCATGTAGGAAAGCTTCCTCCATTATGATGATAATTTAGGGAGGTGATACTGGGAGTTCCCGTTGATACAACGGCAACTGTAGTTACCCGGCAAGTTCTGGTTTCGTTCCCTAAACATTTTAATTGCTGATAGACATTATATGTAGACACAGATGACCAACACTCGTTACTACCATCAGTCGTCAGTAAACTGGAAAAGTATTGAATGAAGAGTGGTGGTAACGACCATTGGTAACCTGTCTCTAAAATGTGTAGTAGGGGATGGAAGCAATTTAGCACCATCTACATGTTTGTCGTGCTCTGATTTTCTTTTATTGACCAGGAAAATAATAGATGTATACTGGGGAAAGGTCTTCGATGTAAAAACTGCTCTGGGTGTTGCCAGGTTTCCAATGCTGAAACAACTTTTTACTGCTTTGCTGCACCTCCCACATAGCAGTGCAGATAGTGAGAGGGCTTTTTCATTGGTTAGGAAAATTCATACTGAGGACAGAAAAAATATGGCTGCAGACACATTAACTGCATATCTGCAAATTAAAATGAACTGTGATGAGAAGCTACAACTGCTACCCAAGCAGTGATATTATAGCTAGTGCCAAATCTGCAACATATTTGTACTACAAAGCACACTCCAAAAAGGAATAAGATTTAAATTCTTGTTATAAAATACTGGGAAGATTTTCAATTTAACTTCATAATTAGGGCCCGAGCACCGTTCGGTGCGAAGACCCTATTGTTTTTCGAGGGATTATTAGGGCCCGAGCACCGTTTGATGCGAAGACCCTATTGTTTTTCGAAGGATTATTATTATTATTATAATTATTATTATTATTAGGCCCCGAGCACCGTTCGGTGTGAAGACCATATTGTTTTTCGAAGGATTATTAGGGCCCAAGCACCGAATGGTGTGAAGACCGTATTGTTTTTCGAAGGATTTTTTTTTTTTTTTTCTGTCGCGCTTGGCTTTTTTTGAGGCACTTCCCATGCACGAAAACTCATGAAATTTGATACACACATCAGTCATTGTGACCGCTTCTCAGCCACAGACGTTTGGCCCCGGGCGTGGCCCAGGGACTTCATAGCGCCCCCTAATGTCATGGAGTCCTTGGATTGGCATATAGTTTCAGCTACACATACCAAATTCGGTACGTATGTAGTTCGTCCCAAGATGAACAACTTTCGTATATACATTGCATTAGCCACGCCCAACAGGAAGTGAGGTAATTGGGCTTATATGCGTTTGGACACATGGTCATTTTTAACGTACTCCTCCTAGACGGTTCATCAGATTCATGTCAAACTTGGCAAACACGATGCCAAGATATTGCTGATGTTGAATTGCGAAGGGATTTTTGACTTGTTGTAATATGTTGAAATGGAAATATTATGAATTTTAATACTCGCCACATAAACAGGAAATGTGTCATGAAGTCATAATACATTTGATAATTTGGCTGAAACCTTTCAGGTTATTAGGGAATGTGATTATTCTGACATCTAGATGCCCAATATGCCTGTCTGGTATAGCGCCACCAACTGGTCAAGGAAAGAATAGGGTTTTGAATATGTGTGTTTTGACACATGATGAATTTTAACATGCTCCTCCTAGAAGGTTCATGAGATTCATGGGAAATTTGTTATACGTGATGCCAAGATGTCGCTGATATTAAATTGCGAAGGGATTTTTGATATTTTGTAATATGTTGAAATGGCCTTATGATTTTAATATCTTGCCACATAAACAGGAAACGTGTCAGAAAGCCACAGTGCATTGACTGTATGGTCGGACACTTCTTACTTCAATAGACATTATGATTATTATGATAACCTGATGCCCAATGGGCCTGCCTGTTATAGCGCCACCACCTGGCCAAGCAGGAAATGTGCCAGAAATTGGCAATGCCTTAACTGATTGATCTGACACTTTATAAAATATTGTGTATTATGATTGTGACGATATTCACATGTGTAATTCAGATGCCTAGCACAGCGCCACCATCTGGTCAAGCAGGAAATGGGCAAAAAATGTTCAATTCATTGATGGATTGATCTGAAACTTTGCAAAATATTGGATATCGTCATTCTGATGATATTGACACGTCTAATTCACATGCCTAGCATAGTATCACCATCTGGCCAAGCAGGAAATGTGCCAAAAACTTTCAATGCTTTGATGGATTGATCTATAACATGCCTGACATAGCGCCACCAACACAGTCACACTCATAGCGGAGCTCCGAGCGGATCACCATGCCTAAGAAAAAATGGTAAACCCATCAAGTCGATTTTTTGTGGTTTGTCCGTGTACGTGTACCACCAGTCATACACATCGCCTAGTGGCCAGTGTTAGTAATTACCAGTCATACACACACCGCCTAGTGGTCAGTGTTAGTAATTACCAGCCATACACACACCGCCTAGTGGTCAGTGTTAGTAATTACCAGTCATACACACACCGCCTAGTGGCCAGTGTTAGAAATTACCAGTCACACACACACCGCCTAGTGGCCAGTGTTAGCAATTACCAGTCACACACATCGCCTAGTGGCCAGTGTTAGTAATTACCAGTCATACACACCGCCTAGTGGTCAGTGTTAGTAATTACCAGTCGTACACACCGCCTAGTGGCCAGTGTTAGCAATTACCAGTCACACACACCGCCTATTGGCCAGTGTTAGTAATTACCAGCCATACTCACCACCTAGTGGTCAGTGTTAGTAATTATTATGATAACCTGACGCCCAATGGGCCTGCCTGCTATAGCGCCACCACCTGGCCAAGCAGGAAATGTGCCAGAAATTGGCAATGCCTTCACTGATTGATCTGACACTTTACAAAATATTGTGTATTATGATTATGGTGGGGGGCGGCACGGTGGTGTAGTGGTTAGTGCTGTCGCCTCACAGCAAGAAGGTCCGGGTTTGAGCCCCGTGGCCGACGAGGGCCTTTCTGTGCGGAGTTTGCATGTTCTCCCCATGTCCGTGTGGGTTTCCTCTGGGTGCTCCGGTTTCCCCCACAGTCCAAAGACATGCAGGTTAAGTTAACTGGTGACTCTAATACCCTGTCCACAAGAGAGATTTTGTACCGATACGATACTACTTTCGTACCGCAACACCTGTCCACACTAGCAACTATACCGGTACTGTAGCGGTATAACTGTATCAGTACGAAACCCACAAATGTATGCGTTTTGTACCAGTACAGTATAGGTACTGTAGCGCTTCGCTGTAGTGTGGACAGATGAAGCGGTTCTGTATCTATACAAATATAATGCGCATGCGCAAAGTCACACACCTCAATCAATGTCTTCGCTGAATAAAATAGTGGAGAACGGAGATTCGTTTTCTTTGTTTCTTTCTCAACTGCCTTTCGCCCATAGTCAGCTGGAATAGGCTCCAGCTTGTCTGCGACCCTGTAGAACAGGATAAAGCGGCTAGAGATGATGAGATGAGATGATTGTGATGATATTCATCTCATCTCATTATCTCTAGCCGCTTTATCCTTCTACAGGGTCGCAGGTAAGCTGGAGCCTATCCCAGCTGACTACGAGCGAAAGGCGGGGTACACCCTGGACAAGTCGCCAGGTCATCACAGGGCTGACACACAGACACAGACAACCATTCACACTCACATTCATACCTACGGTCAATTTAGAGTCACCAGTTAACCTAACCTGCATGTCATTGGACTGTGGGGGAAACCGGAGCACCCGGAGGAAACCCACGCGGACACGGGGAGAACATGCAAACTCCGCACAGAAAGGCCCTCGCCGGCCACGGGGCTCGAACCCGGACCTTCTTGCTGTGAGGCAACAGCGCTAACCACTACACCACCGTGCCGCCCTTTGTGATGATATTCACATGTGTAATTCAGATGCCTAGCACAGCGCCATCATCTGGCCAAGCAGGAAATGGGCAAAAAATGTTCAATTCATTGATGGACTGATCTGAAACTTTACAAAATATTGGATATCGTGATTCTGATGATATTGACATGTCTAATTCACAGGCCTAGCACAGTATCACCATCTGGCCAAGCAGGAAATGTGCCAAAACCTTTCAATGCTTTGACGGATTGATTTATGACATGCCTGACATAGCGCCACCAACACACTCACATGCATGCACACACACACTTATACATGTAGCACAGACACACACATGCACACACGCACACATGCACACACACACTCATACACATACACAATTGCAATCATATACACACACATGAATACTCACACGAGAATGGGTGACATATACAATTCTGTGCACACACATACACTCACAGTCATATGCATATTTATGCATACACACAAACACTCTCAGAAGTATGCACTCACATGCACACACAACATCTATAAACACACTCTCTTTCATACGCACACTTTCTCTCTGTTTCTCTCTCTCTCCCTCTGACAAACAGACACACACAACACACACACACACACACACACACACACACACACACACACACACACACACACACACACACACAATAATAGTGACCTGCTGTCATTGTGCATTTTGTTGCAGACATATGAAAACTCTGCATGTACACACACACACACTGCAGACACAGGAAAGCTAAGATGACTTAAGATTACAAGGTGAGATAGAGATAAGGAGGAGACACATGTATAGTTTTGTACATATATAAATGTAAATTTTCACACCACAGAAACACACACACACACACACACACACACACACACACACACACACACACACACACACACACAGTCTTTGTCATTCTCTCATCTGTCAAGCAGTCATGGCATTTGCAACATGCACATCACCTTTGAACATTTGATGAATATATGACATGTGATTGTTTTGTTGGGTGGCGGAATGTCCTGGGTTGCGGAACAACATGTGCGAGGACCCGTCAAGGCCGCTAGCGTCTTTAGTTATTATTAGGGCCCGAGCACCGTTCGGTGCGAAGACCCTATTGTTTTTCGAAGGATTATTATTAGGGCCCAAGCACCGTTCGGTGCAAAGACCCTATTGTTTTTTGAATTATTATTATTATTATTATTATTATTATTATTCTGTCGCGCTTGGCTTTTTTTGAGGCATTTCCCATGCACGAAAACTCATGAAATTTGATACACACATCAGTCATTGTAACCGCTTCTCAGCCACAGATGTTTGGCCCCGGGTGTGGCCCAGGGACTTCATAGCGCCCCCTAATGCCATGGAGTCCTTGGATTGGCATATAGTTTCAGCTACACATACCAAATTCGGCATGTGCATTGTTCATCCAAGGACGAGCAACTTTCCTATATACATTGCATTAGCCACACCCAACAGGAAGTGAGGTAATTGGGCTTATATGCGTTTGGACACATGGTCATTTTTAACGTACTCCTCCTAGACGGTTCATCAGATTCATGTCAAACTTGGCAAACACGATGCCAAGATATTGCTGATGTTGAATTGTGAAGGGATTTTTGATATGGTGTAATATGTTGAAATGGCAATAATATGAATTTTAATACTTGCCACATAAACAGGAAATGTGTCATGAAGTTATAATACATTTGATAATTTGGCTGAAACCTTTCATTGTTATTAGAGAATGTGATTATTATGACATCTAGATGCCCAATATGCCTGTCTGGTATAGCGCCACCAACTGACCAAGGAAAGAATAGGGTTTTGAATATGTGTGTTTTGACACATGATGAATTTTAACATGCTCCTCCTAGACGGTTCATGAGATTCATGTGAAACTTGTTGTACGTGATGCCAAGATGTCGCTGATATTAAATTGCGAAGGGATTTTTGATATCTTGTAATATGTTGAAATGGCCTTATGATTTTAATATCTTGCCACATAAACAAGAAACGTGTCAGAAAGCCACAGTGCATTGACTGTATGGTCGGACACTTCTTACTTCAATAGATATTATGATTATTATGATAACCTGATGCCCAATGGGCCTGCCTGTTATAGCGCCACCACCTGGCCAAGCAGGAAATGTGCCAGAAATTGGCAATGCCTTAACTGACACTTTACAAAATATTGTGTATTATGCTTGTGATGATATTCTGTAATTCAGATGCCTAGCACAGTGCCACCATCTGGCCAAGCAGGAAATGGGCAAAAAATTTTCAATTCATTGATGGATTGATCTGAAACTTTACAAAATATTGGATATCGTGATTCTGATGATATTGACACATCTAATTCACATGCCTAGCACAGTATCACCATCTGGCCAAGCAGGAAATATGCCAAAAATGTTCAATGCTTTGACGGATTGATCTATGACATATGAATACACACATACACTCTCTCACAAGTATGCACTCACATGCACACGCAACATCTATGAGCACACTCTCTTTCACACACATACTCTCTCTCTCTCTCTCTCTCTCTCTCTCCCTCTGACAAACAGACACACACATATACACACACACTGCAGACACAGGAAAGCTAAGATGACTTAAGATTACAGCGTGAGATAGAGATAAGGAGGAGACAGGTATAGTTTTGTACATATATAAATGTAAATTTTCACACCACAGAAACACACACACACACACACACACACACACACACACACACACACACACACACACACAGTCTTTGTCTGTCTATCTCTCATCCATCAAGCAGTCATGGCATTTGCAACATGCACATCACCTTTGAACATTTGATGAATATATGACATGTGACTGTTTTGTTGGGTGGCGGAATGTCCTGGGTTGCGGAACAACATGTGCGAGGGCCCGTCAAGGCCACTAGCGGCTTTAATTAAGGGCCCGCGCACCGTTCGGTGCGAAGACCCTATTGTTTTTCGAAGGAAAACAATAGGGTCGAGCACCGTTCGATGCAAGACCCTATTGTTTTTCGAAGGATTATTATTATTATAATTATTATTAGGGCCCGAACATCATTCGGTGAGAGACCCTATTGTTTTTCGAAGGATTATTAGGGCCCGAGCACCGTTCGGTGCGAAGACCCTCTTGTTTTTCTAAGGATTATTAGGCCCCGAGCACCATTTGGTGTGAGACCCTATTGTTTTTCTAAGGATTCTTCTCTTCTTATTATTATTATCCTCTTATTATTATTATTCTGCCACGTTTGGCCTTATTTGAAGCATTTCCCATGCACGAAAACTCATGAAATTTGATACACATATCAGTCATTGTCATCGCTACTCAGCCACAGACTTTTGGCCTCGGGCATGGCCCAGGGACTTCATAGCACCCCTTTTTCCATTTCCCATTGAAATGAATGGGTAGAACTTTGGAGTGATGATGTCATAAGGCCATTTGGAGTGAAATTACACATGGTCATTTCTAACGAACTCCTCCTAGATGGTTCATCAAATTCATGTCAAACTTGGCAAACATAATGCCAAGATATTGCTGAAGTTGAATTGCGAAGGGATTTTTGATATGTTGTAATATGCTGAAATATTATAACTTATAATATGCCAAGATATTGCTGAATGTTGAACTTGATATCCTTGTAATATGATTCTGATTCTGATACTCTTTAGCCATTATGGGCCTGTCTGGTATAGTGCCACCAACTGGCCAAGGAAAGAATAGGGTTTTGAATATGTGTGTGTTTTGACACATGATGAATTTTAACATGCTCCTCCTAGACGGTTCATGAGATTCATGTGAAATTTGTTATACGTGATGCCAAGATGTCGCTGATATTAAATTGCAAAGGGATTTTTGATATCTTGTAATATGTTGAAATAGCCTTATGATTTTAATATCTTGCCACATAAACAGGAAACGTGTCAGAAAGCCACAGTGCATTGACTGTATGGTCGGACACTTCTTACTTCAATAGATATTATGATTATTATGATAACCTGACGCCCAATGGGCCTGCCTGTTATAGCGCCACCACCTGGCCAAGCAGGAAATATGCCAGAAATTGGCAATGCCTTAACTGATTGATCTGACACTTTACAAAATATTGTATATTATGATTATGATCATATTCACATGTGTAATTCAGATGCCTAGCACAGCTCCACCATCTGGCCAAGCAGGAAATGGGGAAAAATGTTCAATTCATTGATGGATTGATCTGAAACTTTACAAAATATTGGCTATCATGAGTCTGATGATATAACATATACAATTCTGTGCACACTCATACACACACAGTCATATGCATATTTATGCATACACACATACACTTTCTCACAAGTATGCACTCACATGCACACACAACATCTATGAGCACACCCTATCTTTCTCACACACACTTTCTCTCACTCTCTCTCTCTCTCCCTCTGACAAACACACACACACACACACACACACACACACACACACACACACACACACAATAATAGCGGCACTCCAGCGGAGCACCATACCTAAGAAACAATGGTAAACCCATCGAGTCGATTTTTTGTGGTTTGTCCGTGTACATGTACCACCAGTCATACACACCGCCTAGTGGCCAGTGTTAGTAATTACCAGTCATACACACCACCTAGTGGCCAGTGCTAGCCAGTAAAGAAATAAAACAAAAGAGACTGGCTATGATATAATAAAATTCTACAACCCAGAAACAGATGGGAGCTCCACTTTTAGGCAGTGCCTAAATCTATATATTAGTGTCCTGCCATCATTGTGCATTTTGTTGCAGACATTTGAAAACTCTGCATGTACACACACACACAAACACAACATTCTGGTACAGTTCAGACCCAGTAACACCCTGAAGTAGAAACTGGTCCACCCTAAGGACAGAATAGAGATCTTGCAGTCACGTGACTGGAAAGTACACAACCCCCATCTTGTCGGTCAAAAACACCGCTGAATACTGCTGCTCTCGTGTACAGAATGGATCGATTTCAACCGACGGACTACACGGCTCATTTTTCTAATGAACAGATAACTAGATATATGTCTAAAATAAACGATCTACAGATTTGTGACCCTTATGGCTTTCCGGACGGAGTTTTCATGACCGGATTTTGAACTGCCAGCGGAATACCCGGACGTGTATATTACCTCATTAACTTTCCCTCGCTGTTCAGTGGTGAAGCGCTGCATGCTTATAAATCTCTGGACAGTTATCTTTACAGAAATTCAGGATTTGTCAGCGACTCAGATGTGGCATCTTGTAAACAAGAAAATAATTCTCATTGGATGGGTAAGTCACTTAAGTATTGAGTATAGCACTGACCAGCCGATTATAGAATAGAATAAGGTAATTCCAAATCGTCCGTCTTGTTTACATGGATCTGGTGTTGGAGAGGTAGAGGCTTGGCAGTAGAGGTTTGAGTAGCTGTTTTCTGAGCTTAGTCAACAGGCCGGCTCTGCCTGTAGCCTAACTTTTGCTTCGGCTCCCGGCACCGCCTCCTTCGCTTTGCTTCCGATAACAATCCACGGAGACCCCGCTGGTCTCACCATCTCGTCCGGAATGTTTTTTTTTTTCTCGTCTGGAATGTTGTGCATGCGATGGAAATCGCTACAAACCATCATTTTCTGCTGGAAACCAATGTCCAGTAAGTCCATATGGTTGTAGTGGATATTGAAGTCTGGTACAGACGAACAACACGCAAAAATACACACAAAAAACATAAAAAACGTGCACAGGTAGGGAGAGCTTGTAGCCGCAGCCGTTGTAGTAGAATTGTATATAGTAGGGTTTTCCAGAAGAAAAGGTAGAAGTAAAAGCAGAAGTAGAACCAGAAGTAGAAGTAGAAGGCGGAATATGGCGTTTGACCGACACGATGGCGTCTGTCACAATCTGGATCGGCTGTGACGTCACATGCAAGTGCTCCATAGCCAGACACAAACAGGACAAAGTAGTGTATGCAATTCAGTGCAGTGAGGGTTGTACAGACCCGTATATTGGGGAAACAAAACAACCGCTTCACAGGTGTATGGCTCAATACAGGAGAGCCAGTTCCTCAGGCCAGGACTCTGCTGTCTACCTTCATCTTAACAACAAAGGACACTCATTTCAGGATTGCAATGTATGCATTTTAGCCAGAGAGGATCGTTGGTATGAGCAAGGAGTTAAAGAAGCCATTTTTGTCAACCTGGAATGGCCATCACTGAACAGAGGTGGGGGTCTAAGACATCATTTATCAGCCACCTACAATGCAGTCCTTGGCACACTTCCCAGACAACTGAATGCACACCAAAACCCAGGTGTTTTCAGTGACTCACAGGAGGACAGAGAGAATCAGCATTCCATTGATCACCTTAACAGGCAATCCATTGATCACACTAACGATTCTCGAGGCCGTTCACAACCAGCCCCCAGTGACCCACACCAACAGGATGACTCAACGACACCTTAGATCCTGGGTGCCCACTACGTCGATCGTGATCGACCGGTCGATCTTGAAGGCAGGGATGGTAGATCTCATGATTGATATGTAAATATTAATATATTTGTTATGAAAAAAAAATGTCGTGGTCATTTTTACATGTAAACAAATTCGCTTTTTCCCTGAAGCGAAATGTCAGCCAAGCGCTGCATCAAAAAAAATGTTACATTAGGTTACCATGACAACCAGTAAAATGAAACTGCTGGTTTCAAAGATGCAGCGCCGTGATTTAGGAAACTTCCGAAACCTCGCCTCGGAGCTGGAGATGCAAGGGAGGGCGTTTGCGCAACTTAACAGTGCGCGCTACACTGAGCAGATTGAAATTCTCCAGTCAGAGTTTGAGAAGCAATTTCAAGACTTTGCTTTGCTCGAGCCACTAGCTACATTCATGTGCCACCCATTCGGGGAAGATACTGAGGTGGATTCCCTCGCCTCAAAAGTTGCGGCACTGTTTCAGCTGAACACGTCTGCCGTGCAAGACGAGATGCTGATGCTGCAGTCTGACATCGAGTTGAAGTCCAGGGCGCATGGGCCGTTTTGGAATTTACTCACGGAGGCGAAGTACCCGAACATGCGGCAATGCGCCACCTCCTTAACCGCATTGTTCGGCTCCACTTATTTGTGCGAGTCGGCCTTTTCGCATATGAAGATCATTAAGTCTAAATACCGCTCCAGTATGTCCGACGATCATCTCGAGGCCTGCTTGAGGCTCGCTACCAGCAGCTACTGTCCGGACTATGCAGCCCTCTCTGACTCCCTCCAGTGCCGATCATCATCGGATTAAGATCTGATTTAGGGCCTACATCAGTATGCTATGTATTAATGTTGTGCTGTTGCTAAGTTCCACGGTTAAAAATTTTTTTTTTTAAATATAAAAGAAGGAAAAATGTTTTTATATAAAATTGTTGTAAATGTCAAATCTCTGTCTAGCAGGCTATACAAAAGTCAATTGATGTGAACACAAATGTTTTGGGGTTTACAATGCCTGTCTGGATGCATTTAACTTTTTTTTCTAAACATAGCCCATTTTTTTTTTACAGTGGGCTTGTTTCATGTTTACTTATTAGTAGTTTGCGGTTTATAAAAGTTAACAGTGATTTGAACAAAAATACGTTTAGGAGTACAAAGCTTATGCATTTAACATAATTTGAATGTAAATTTCAGTCACCTTTTTGTATGCATGTTTGCATATTATTAAACAAATTGCATATGAATGTTTATAAATCAAAACAAGTGTCATTATTGTTATTATTATTATTATTATTAGTAGTAGTAGTAGTAGTAGTAGTAGTAGTAGTCATAGTAGGCCTAGTAGTGGTAACAACCTAGTCCGAGTAGATCATATTAACATGGTCATTTTAAAAGTAGCTCGCGAATCAAAATATTGTGGGCACCCCTGCTCTACACTGTCCTATCCAATAAAGGTGAAAAAAGCCCCCCCAAAAATATCTGTCTAGTAGATCATTGCTTGTAACCATTTTGAATCATTGTTTATTGTACAATGAATATCCGTAAAATTAACAGTTATGTATTGATTATTGTACATTGAATACCTGTAAAATTTACATTTAGTTATCATTAATTGTACATGGAATCCCAGTGAAATGTACAAGTTATTCTGTAATGTTGTTTACATTTCACTGTATTTTTAACAGGATTATTCTGGCAACCACAGCTGCCAGTGTTTTTCCGTAAAAACAACGGATTTTTTTTACAGTGTAGTAGTCATAGTAGGCCTAGTAGTGGTAACAACCTAGTCCGAGTAGATCATATTAACATGGTCATTTTAAAAGTAGCTCGCGAATCAAAATATTGTGGGCACCCCTGCCTTAGATGAGCTTTTCATCTCCCCATTCATCTCCCCTTAGATGAGAGGATAAATACCTGATGCTCCCTACTAGTCAGACAGAACTGAAGAAGCCTTTCGGATGAGAGGTGAAACATCTTCAAGAATCTTCAAGCAAGTCCAGTTGCTCTCTTTTACCACCCACAGTTACTATGACCTGGATGACTGAGAATCTTCACAGACATGTTTCCACGCACTTTGGGATGAGAACCCTTTGACTGGTGTGGGAGTATGAGAGGACTTCCAGAAAACTGTCAGACTACAGAAACCACCTGCGTTTCAACCTGAGATGCCGACAATCCAACATTATCCCCACTAGCCTATGCCTGCCTTCAACGGTCAAAGGACACAGAGCTGAAATAATCCTCCAGAAAGCCCAGAAGCAGCTTCTCAATGAGAGAGTGAGACAAGTACATTTCACCATCGATGTTCTCCAGAACAAGACTGAACTGATGTTTGAAGAGTTGACAGTACTTCTTCCCAGTGACGTTTTGGAACAAGTCTCTGATTTCGCAGAGAAGGCACAGATTTCACAACATACCAAAGGCAAGGAACTACAGATGCGCAAATTTCAAACATTGCTGTCTAAAACCACCTCCTCCAGTAAGACAGAAGTGCTGACTTGGAGGAAGAAATCTGACCAGGCTACACAACCGGACATAGAAGAGAAATGGGTGAAGAACTTATCCGACAGGGTACTCACCCAACCAGAGAAAGATGTTTTATCCAAGGGACTTAACTTTGCAGTTTCACCAGAGCGGATACCAGTGGTAGATCTCATCACAGCCACAGAGTCAGCCATCAGAAACAACAATCTGACCAACACAGAGGCAGAACAACTTAGACTGAAGATATCAGCTGCTCTGTCCAGTGCAAAAGCACCCCCCTCCAACCTCACCAGCCAAGAAAGGAGGGCTCTTACATTGCTTCAAAGAGACTGGAACATCACCATCCTTCCTGCTGACAAAGGGAGATGCACAGTGGTGCTAAACACAGCGGACTACCACTCAAAGATGACCAGTCTCCTCAGCGACACAACCACCTATGAAACCTTAAGGCAGGACCCCACCAGTTGTTACAAAAAGAAAGTTGTTAGCTGCCTGCAACAACTAGAAAAGGACCAAGCCATCAACCGATCTCTGTACTACAGATTGTACCCTGGGGAAGCCATTCCTCTCATATACGGACTCCCCAAGATTCACAAGGAAGGAGCTCCACTCAGACCTATCATCAGCAGTATAAACTCTGTCACCTATAACATTGCCAAACACCTAGCCACCATCCTGGCTTCTCTTGTTGGGAATATGCTACATCACGTCAAAAACTCCCAAGATTTTGCTACTAAAGTTGCAGACCTCAAACTAGACTTAGATGAAACCATGGTTTCTTACGATGTCACTTCTCTTTTTACCTGCATTCCCACCACAGAAGCAGTCGAATCTGTTAGAAAATGACTCCTTCAAGACAACACCTTACTGGATAGAACAAACCTTACCACGGACCAGATTTGCACCCTGCTTGACCTCTGCCTGACTACCACTTATTTCCAGTTTAATGAAAGTTTCTACAGACAGAAGCATGGATGCGCCATGGGCTCACCGGTGTCCCCTATTGTGGCCAATCTTTACATGGAGGAAGTGGAACATAAAGCTTTGACCACTTTTTCAGGAGTGGCTCCCAGCCTTCTCTAAGCACATCAATGCAGTGGATATCAACATCAATTTCACTCAGGAGGACATCAGTGGGAATAATCTAGCCTTCTTGGATTGTGATGTACACATTAGACAAGACAGAAGCCTTAGCATCAAGGTCTACCGGAAACCCACACACACACAGACCAGTACCTACTCTTCGACTCTCACGACCCACTGGAACACAAATTGGGGGTCATTAGGACCTTGCAACACAGGGCTCAGAACATCCATACAACGGTAGAGGGAAAAGAGAAGGAGCAGAATCACATCAAGAAAACATTGCAGAACTGTGGGTATCCCAACTGGTCTTTCTTCAAGAGCAGATAAAGGAACATAATGGACAAGGAGGATAACAGGAACAAATGCAAGAACATTGTCATTCCCTACATTTCTGGTCTATCTGAGAAACTCAGGAGGATCTTCTACAAACACAACATTCCGGTACATTTCAGACCCAGTAACACCCTGAAGCAGAAACTGGTCCACCCTAAGGACAGAATACCCAGACACAAACAGGACAACATAGTGTATGCAATTCAGTGCAGTGAGGAATGCACGGACTCATATATTGGGGAAACAAAACAACCGCTTCACAGGCGTATGGCTCAATACAGGAGAGCCAGTTCCTCAGGCCAGGACTCTGCTGTCTACCTTCATCTTAACAACAAAGGACACTCATTTCAGGATTGCAACTTATGCATTTCAGCCAGAGAGGATCGTTGGTATGAGCAAGGAGTTAAAGAAGCCATTTTTGTCAACCTGGAACGGCCATCACTGAACAGAGGTGGGGGTCTAAAGGCCTCTGCATGCTCTTGCAACAAGGCTTTCGCAGATAGCTTTTCACAGACAGTTGTAATTTATCGTTGAGCGGGGAGTAATAGGCGTGCACGATGTTATTCACCGCCACAACGCAAGGGGGCACGAAGTCTCGAAATCGCTAGGAGTAGTTGGTGGGTGTGGTTAGTGGAGTGTTTATCCTCCGGTTACTTATAATGACTAGAACTGGAGTCATACGAGTCCGCACTTTGATCGTACTTCCTCACTTCCTCGATCAACCGCTCTTCGTGCTGCTCCATCTTCGCTCGTGTTTTTAAAAATGGCGGTCGTGAAAACAAACCAAACCGGGAAAGTAGGGAAGCGGAAGTGCGTGTACAGCGGATGTAGAGTGGACCAGTTGGAGCCCTCTTGTCTGCGACGCTGTCTGCAAGGCTTCTGCGGTGGTCACAATTTTTGGGAGGTGCGCGCAGAGCGTCTGCAAAGGTGGGGGGGGCTACGCAGACGCTGTCTGCGACGCCGTCTGCGAGGACTGCGTTCTCAGCATAAATTGGCCTTAAGACATCATTTATCAGCCACCTACAATGCAGTCCTTGGCACACTTCCCAGACAACTGAATGCACACCAAAACCCAGCTGTTTTCAGTGACTCACAGGAGGACAGAGAGAATCAGCATTCCATTGATCACCTTAACAGGCAATCCATTGATCACCCTAATGACTCTCGAGGCCGTTCACATCCAGCCCCCAGTGACCCACACCAACAGGATGACTCAACGACACCTTAGATGAGCTTTTCATCCATGAGAGGATAAATACCTGATACTCCCTAGTAGTCAGACAGAACTGAAGAAGCCTTTTGGATGAAAGGTGAAATGTCTTCAAGAATCTTCAAGCAAGTCCAGTTGCTCTCTTTTACCACCCACAGTTACTATGACCTGGATGACTGAGGCTACATCCACACGACAACGGCAACGAGATGTTATTAAAAAAAATATCGCGTCCACATGGGCAACGGATCAGTAAAATATCAGGTACATATGGCAACGCAACGCTTGCTGAAAACGATGCAATACACATGCCACACCTCTAGGGGCGCTGTAAGACGGTCCCTTCGGAGACACCAGAACAATAGAAGTAGTAAGGACGCATGCGCATAAACTATTATGCGCGAGACTTCATATTAGCCACAAAGTCAGAAAAATCTGTTCGTAAAATTACATTATAATGACCAAATACAATGAAAAGTATTTTTCCAGTCTCACCTGTGAAAGGTAATCCCATGTGATCTCGTTTGGACGGCAAACCTGTTGGTACAGTTAAACGCAGCACATGAATGAGGCATCTTTATTCTCCGCTTTGACCCATCCAATATGGCGGCGAGGATGACGTATGATTCTACGCGGAAGGCGGCATCTTTAATGGTCCGGAATAAATTGAATGCTACACGTTGATGGATTAATTTGTTCTTCTACGCCCTTTTTGAGGAATGTATTGTAGGACTTAAACCAACATCTGAAGAGGTGAGATCGCTCCTTTTTTTCCCTATTTTTGCTGGCGGGATTGACTCTGCCCTAAGAGCTATTCTCTCTCTCTCTCTCTCTCTCTCTCTCTCTCTCACTTTGCACCATTACACAATAAATATTCACAGTGAAAATATTTTGTAAGCGCGTTTCATGAACCAAGTTATAGGATTTGTTGACAACTCGCATCGAGTTCGTTACACTTCTACCCGGCGTGAAGCACATGTGGTTGTGACGTCATCGTAAACAAATCCGTTCTACTCATCCAGATGACTTTGCAACGGCGCCGTTGCCAGATCTTTCCACTCTGGAACCCATTCTCAAAAGATTTCGTTTTGGGGCACCCAAAACGCCGGTGCCGTGTGGACGCCAGGCCGAAACGATAAACAATTTTATCGGATTCACCTGAATCCGTTGCCGTGTGGACAGGGCCTGAGAATCTTCACACACACACACACACACACACACACACACACACTGCAGACACAGGAAAGCTAAGATGACTTAAGATTACAGCGCAAGATAGAGATAAGGAGGAGACACATGTATAGTTTTGTACATATATAAATGTAAATTTTCACACCACACACACACACACACATACACACACACACTTACAGTCTTTGTCTGTCTATCTCTCATCCGTCAAGCAGTCATGGCATTTGCAACATGCGCATCACCTTTGAACATTTGATGAATATATGATGTGTGACTGTTTTGTTGGGTGGTGGAATGTCCTGGGTTGCGAAACCACACGTGTGAGGGCCCGTCAAGGCCACTAGTGGCTTTAATTAGGGCCCGAGCACTGTTCAGTGCGAAGACTCTATTGTTTCTCGAAGGATATCAATGATTTTTGATATATTATAATAATAATAACAATAATCCTTCGAAAAACAATAGGGTCTTGCACCGAACGGTGCTTGACCCTATTGTTTTTCGAAGGATTATTATTATTATTATTATTCTGCCGCGTTTGGCCTTATTTGAGGCATTTCCCATGCACAAAAACTCATGAAATTTGATACACACATCAGTCATTGTCACCACTACTCAGCCACAGACTTTTGGCCCCAGGCATGGCCCAGAGAATTCATAGTGCCCCTTTTTCCATTTCCCATTGAAATAAATGGGTAGAATGTTGGAATGATGATGTCATAAGGCCATTTGGAGTGAAATTACACATGGTCATTTTTAACGTACTCCTCCTAGACAGTTCATCAAATTCATGTCAAACTTGGCAAACATGATGCCAAGATATTGCTGAAGTTGAATTACGAAGGGATTTTTGATATGTTGTAATATGTTGAAATATTATAACATATAATATGCCAAGATATTGCTGAATGTTGAACTTGATTTGTAATATGATTCTGATTCTGATACTCTTTAGCCATTATGGGCCTGTCTGGGATAGCGCCACCAACTGGCCAAGGAAAGAATAGGGTTTTGAATATGTGTGACACATGATGAATTTTAACATGCTCCTCCTAGACGGTTCATGAGATTCATGTGAAACTTGTTATACGTAATGCCAAGATGTCGGTGATATTAAATTGCGAAGGGATTTTTGATATCTTGTAATGTGTTGAAATGGCCTTATGATTTTAATATCTTGCCACATAAATAGGCAATGTGTCAGAAAGCCACAGTGCATTGACTGTATGGTCGGACACTTCTTACTTCAATAGATATTATGATTATTATGATAACCTGATGCCCAATGGGCCTGCCTGTTATAGCGCCACCACCTGGCCAAGCAGGAAATGTGCCAGAAATTGGCAATGCCTTAACTGATTGATCTGACACTTTACAAAATATTGTGTATAATGATTGTGATGATATTCACATGTGTAATTCAGATGCCTAGTACAGCGCCACCATCTGGCCAAGCAGGAAATGGGCAAAAAATGTTCAATTCATTGATGGACTGATCTGAAACTTTACAAAATATTGGATATCGTGATTCTGATGATATTGACACGTCTAATTCACATGCCTAGCACAGTATCACCATCTGGCCAAGCAGGAAATGTGCCAAAAATTTTCAATGCTTTGACAGATTGATCTATGACATGCCTGACATAGCGCCACCAACACACTCACAATCATATACATGTAGCACACACACATGCGCACACACACACTCATACACTCACACACACATAAACACACTCACAGTCATATGCATATTTATGCACACACACATACACTCTATCACAAGTATGCACTCACATGCACACGCAACATCTATGAGCACACTCTCTTTCACACACACTTTCTCTCTCTCCCTCTCTCTCTCTCTCTCCCTCTGACAAACAGACACACACGCACACACACACAATAATAGTGACCTGTCATCATTGTGCATTTTGTTGCAGACATATGAAAACTCTGCATGTACACACACACACACACACACACACACACACACACACTGCAGACACAGGAAAGCTAAGGTGACTTAAGATTACAGCGTGAGATAGAGATAAGGAAGAGACACGTATAGTTTTGTACAGATATAAATCTACATTTTCACACCATGGAAACACACACACACACACACACACACACACACACACACACACTCTTACAGTCTTTGTCTGTCTATCTCTCATCCGTCACGCAGTCATGGCATTTGCAACATGCACATCACCTTTGAGCATTTGATGAATATATGACATGTGACTGGTTTGTTGGGTGGCAGAATGTCCTTGGTTGCGGAACAACACGTGTGAGGGCCCGTCAAGGCCGCTAGCGGCTTTAATTATTCTTATTATTGTTATTATTTTTCTGTTGCACTTGGCTTTTTTTGAGGCATTTCCCATGCACGAAAACTCATGAAATTTGATACACACATCAGTCATTGTAACCGCTTCTCAGCCACAGACGTTTGGCCCCGGGCATGACCCAGGGACTTCATAGCGCCCCCTAATGTCATGGAGTCCTTGGATTGGCATATAGTTTCAGCTACGCATACCAAATTCAGTAAGTATGTAGTTCATCCCAAGACAAACAACTTTCGTATATACATTGCATTAGCCATGCCCAACAGGAAGTGAGGTAATTGGGCTTATATGCGTTTGGACACATGGTCATTTTTAACATACTCCTCCTAGACCAGGGGTGCCCACAATATTTTGATTCGCGAGCTACTTTTAAAATGACCATGTTAATATGATCTACTCGGACTAGGTTGTTACCACTACTAGGCCTACTATGACTACTACACTGTAAAAAAAATCCGTTGTTTTTACGGAAAAACACTGGCAGCTGTGGTTGCCAGAATAATCCTGTTAAAAATACAGTGAAATGTAAACAACATTACAGAATAACTTGTACATTTCACTGGGATTCCATGTACAATTAATGATAACTAAATGTAAATTTTACAGGTATTCAATGTACAATAATCAATACATAACTGTTAATTTTACGGATATTCATTGTACAATAAACAATGATTCAAAATGGTTACAAGCAATGATCTACTAGACAGATATTTTTGGGGGGGCTTTTTTCACCTTTATTGGATAGGACAGTGTAGTGTAATATGTTGAAATGGCAATATTATGAATTTTAATACTCACCACATAAACAGGAAATGTGTCATGAAGTCATAATACATTTAATGATTTGGCTGAAACCTTTCAGGTTATTAGGGAATGTGATTATTCTGACATCTAGATGCCCAATATGCCTGTCTGGTATAGCGCCACCAACTGGCCAAGGAAAGAATAGAGTTTTGAATATGTGTGTTTTGACACATGATGAATTTTAACATGCTCCTCCTAGAAGGTTCATGAGATTCATGTGAAATTTGTTATACGTGATGCCAAGATGTCGCTGATATTAAATTGCGAAGGGATTTTTGATATTTTGTAATATGTTGAAATGGCCTTATGATTTTAATATCTTGCCACATAAACAGGCAATGTGTCAGAAAGCCACAGTGCATTGACTGTATGGTCGGACACTTCTTACTTCAATAGATATTATGATTATTATGATAACCTGATGCCCAATGGGCCTGCCTGTTATAGCGCCACCACCTGGCCAAGCAGGAAATGTGCCAGAAATTGACAATGCCTTAACTGATTGATCTAACACTTTACAAAATATTGTGTATTATGATTGTGATGATATTCACATGTGTAATTCAGATGCCTAGCACAGTGCCACCATCTGGCCAAGCAGGAAATGGGCAAAAAAACGTTCAATTCATTGATGGATTGATCTGAAACTTTACAAAATATTGGATATCGTGATTCTGATGATATTACCACCTCTAAATCACATGCCTAGCACAGTATCACCATCTGGCCAAGCAGGAAATGTGCCAAAAAATTTCAATGCTTTGATGGATTGATCTATGACATGCCTGACATAGCGCCACCAACACACTCACACTCATATACATGTAGCACACACACACACACTCATACACACACACACACACACACACACACACACACACATGGAATCATATACACACATGGAATGGGTGACGTATACAATTCTGTGCACACACATACACTCACAGTCACAGTCATATGCATATTTATGCATACACATACACTCTCTCAAGTATGCACTCACATGCACACGCAACATCTATAAGCACACTCTCTCTCTTTCACACACACACTTTCTCTCTCTCTCTCTCTCTCTCTCTCTCTCTCTCTCTCTCTCCCTCTTACACACACACACACACACACACACACACACACACACACACACACACACACACACACACACACACACACACACACAGCAGACACAGGAAAGCTTAGATGACTTAAGATTACAGCGTGAGATAGACTTTGTGTAATTTTTATGAACTATTTTATATTAATACATTTTATTTGCAAAATTTACATCAATAATTCTGGTATTACTGATACAATATATATTAAATAATTAAGTTTATAGTTCAGTCATTCTCTTTAGTAGATAATTGTTTACTTGACTGTACATTTCGTCCTTTTTAATTCAGTTTTCTCTGGGATCTAAAATTTCTTTTTGTTCAGTACATGCTTATTTGATCCCTTTTACTTGATGCAGTGTGATAAATATGCCTATTACAATAGGAGTGCATAATGTGGAATTAAACAATCGGTGCTTTGGATTATATATTGGAATTTTTTCTCGTGTATAAGGGCTCATGGGTGTATGTAAGGGAAAAGTACAGATTTTGTAAGGGCATGGGTAACTAAAGGTTGACATGTATGTAAAGTGGTTGTTGTTGTTGTTGTTGTTGTTGTTCTTGATTAGATTGGATTAGATTAGATTCACTTTATTCATCCCACATCAGGGAAATTCACGTGTTACAGTAGCAAGAAAATGTCAAACAGATAACAAGTAAAACTGAAATGAAAATTAGACAAATGAAGGATTAAATACAGAGGGCTATTTGCATTATCTACCATGAAAAAGTATAGAAAAAATTGCCTTATTGAGAGGCTCAGAAAAATTGCACATTACAGGTAGACTCTGTATATATACATATACACACACACACACACACACATATATATATATATATATATATATATATATATATATATATATATATATATATATATATATATATATATATATACACACATACATAAGTATGCATAAAAATAGTTTAGGGCCTATATTATTGCACATAATAATTGCATCGATGAGAGATGGCAGAGGTAGTAGTGGTGAAGTAGTGCAAATTAAACGACAAACAGGTTATTGGTGCTACGTTACAAGTTGTGGGTGTTATACAGTCTGACAGCAGTAGGTATGAATGACCTGCGGTACCTCTCCTTCTTACACCGTGGGTGTAGCAGTCTACTACTAAAAGAGCTGCTTAAAGCCCCCACAGCTTTGATGATGATGATGATTTTGGCCAAGAACACTGTGTTCTCAGCAAAGCATGTTGTTTTGAATTAATTGACCACCAAATTACTTATTTAAAACAGTGGAAATGATGCAGAAGAGATTTTCATGTGGTGTGAAAGGTATCCTGAGTGCACTGCATGAAAGCTGTGTTTACAGAAGAACACACTTCCCTAATAATGCAACATTTGTCTCATTCTCATTATCTCTAGCCGCTTTATCCTGTTCTACAGGGTTGCAGGCAAGCTGGAGCCTATCCCAGCTGACTATGGGCGAAAGGCGGGGTACACCCTGGACAAGTCGCCAGGTCATCGCAGGGCTGACACATAGACACAGACAACCATTCACACTCACATTCACACCTACGGTCAATTTAGAGTCACCAGTTAACCTAACCTGCATGTCTTTGGACTGTGGGGGAAACCGGAGCACCCGGAGGAAACCCACGCAGACACGGGGAGAACATGCAAACTCCGCACAGAAAGGCTCTCACCGGCCACGGGGCTTGAACCTGGACCTTCTTGCTGTGAGGCGACAGCGCTAAGCACTACACCACCATGCCGCCCTGCAACATTTGTGCTAAATTAAATATCTAAATTGGGAATTTTTAAAATGTTTCCCACAAGAATACTATATTGATCACCATCACAGCACCACCTTCACCTTCTTGATTTGTTTTACAGCAAGGATTAAGTATTGAGTGAGAAACAATCTGTTGAAGCTGTTCTAGCAACTTGTGAAAGCCTAACACCTAACACACTACATTGGTTCAATCAATTGTTATCTTTCTATATGTAGCTGGACATAGACAAAATCACAAAAAGGACTTCTTTCTTACAGGAATTTATTGATATATTAGTCTGGTTGTAAAGACAGACAGGAAGAAAGAAGAAAATTATAGAGGAGTTTGTTTTGCATCCAGATCAGACATTTGTTAAAAAAAATAATAATTTAAAGGCACAGACATTGATTTTTTATCATCTCAGCTAATAAGCACATTTGCATATATAAGGCACCATGAAGCATATTGTGGATGTGGTCTCAAGCAGTGGTAAAGATCTGTATTGTAATGTATGATGAAGGCTGTTGAATATTGTTCAAGCCCAGGTGCAATAACCACAGACTGTATAATTATTCCCATCACAGCTAGTAATTTATGCACCAACATTTAACTAGCAATTTATACACCAACATTTATTGAACTTCTATGTTCTAGCAATAACATGAATATTACATTATTTCTTTACTAATATTACTTTAACAGCAATTTTTTAAATCATTGTACTGTCTACTTATTTTTCTTGCAGCTATCTAAATGAAATGGTGTCACTGTTATATTAAAGACAGTTTGCATTGTTTAATCCTTTAGACCATGAGCTTCTTAAGGTGAATTTTTGTCCTCAACTTTCTTGTAAAAGATGCTTCCATCTGGCTGCATCTTCCATGTTACTGTGGTGTTTACCAACATGCCATTTTCCTGCAGTTTCTGGTTGATCTGAAGAAAAGAACCATTATTTTATTACTGAATAATAAAAACTGTCCTTTTATTAATGCTCTTTTTATCTAATATTATTACTCCTCTAAAGCTGGACTAGCAAAAAATCCACACTTGTACGATCTGGCATTATTAATCCTGGGTTAAAGTCAAATGTAGCTCACTAATTCAAGCAGAATACTTTTGATTTTCACTGCAAGACATTAGTGAAAATATCTTGAATATGGGCAAATTTATTATTATGAGATTCTGAAACTATTATAAATCAAATAGTAGGCATCCTTCCATCTCGAGAGATGATGGTAGCACTCTGGCGTCATGGCCGTGGGCAGCGTCTTGTGTGACTTGTCAGTCCTATCCTTGCATGGCAGTCCCGGCCACAGTTGGGACATATGAAAGTAGAAAGGTTCTGGGGTTGTCGTCTCTCTTTTCGTTTCTGTCTCTTTACTTCAAGCTGCTTGTTGCGTTTTGCCTGGCCTGTCGCTAGACTGGCCTTGACTGTATAATGCCATCCACTGCGGTCTACTGCGAGCTGTTCCCAACTGGCTGGGTCTATGTCAGTGCACTTCAGGTCACGTTTGCAAACATCCCTGAAGTGCAGTGCTGGGCGTCCTACTGGGTGTTTTCCTGTAGCTAGTTCGCCGTACAAGATGTCCTTCGGGATGTGCCCATCTTTCATTCTGAATACATGTCCCAGCCAGTGTAGACATTGCTGGCAAAGGAGGAGATGCATACTCAGGGAGCCAGAACAATCCAAAACAGTGATGTTGGGTACCCCGTCCCTCCATGAGATACCAAGGATGCATCTCAAGCAGCATAGGTGAAAACTTTCAAGGCGGTTTTCTTGTCTGGCATACGTGGTCCAAGACTCACCGCCATACAGCAGCATGCTGAGAACGCACAATTGATACACTAAGTTTTGTGTTTAGTGTCAAGTGGTTATTGTTCCACACTCTCTTACCAAGTTGAGTCATCACGCCTGCAGCCCTGGCTAGCCGTCTGCCGATTTCCTTATCTAGAGACAGATTATTAGTGACAGTTGAACCAAGATATGTGAAGTGACCTGTCACTTCAAGCACTTCTGTGCCAATGGTGATGACGGGTAGCTTGGGAACGTCTTGACCCATGATGACAGTTTTCTTAGTGCTGATGGTCAGCGCAAACTCCCTAGAAACATGTGCAAACTGGTTGATCATCTGTTGTAGCTCGTGCTCGATGTGTGTGGTCACTGCTGCGTCATTGGCAAACAACAGGTCTCTGATCAGGACTGTGTGGACTTCGGTCTTGGGTCTCAGTCGGGCCAGGTCAAACAGTTTCCCATCACTGCAGGTGTGTAAGTGGACGCCTTGTGTGGAGTGACCGAATGCAAAGTTTAGCAGCAGAGAGAAGAAAATTCCGAACAGAGTTGGGGCCAGGACACACCCTTGTTTCACACCAGTCCAAACTGCAAAGGGTTTGGAGGTCTCCCCATCATAGCTGACCACACCCTGCATGTCCTCGTGAAAGGAGATGATGATGCTAAGCAGCTGTAGGGGACAGCCAATCTTCTTCAGTAGTTGAAACAGGCCTTTCCTGCTGACAAGGTCAAAAGCCTTTGTCAGGTCGATAAACGTGATGTATAATGGCCTCTGCTGCTCGCGGCACTTCTCTTGGAGCTGACGTACAGAAAAAAATCATATCTGTTGTGGATCTATCGGCACAAAACCCGCATTGGGATTCTGGGTAAACCCGATCAGATGCCCCTATAGCTATTGCAATCACTTCAATCTCCGTTATTCAAGTACAGAATGATGATCTTAGAGTTATGCATTGACTGAGGTACTTTGCCCTCTTTCCAGCAAATATTCAACCTATTTTTACACATTTCTTTCTTCTTTCTATTTTCTGCTCATAGAACAAGAGTATTTAATACATAACATTAGTAAAATGCCTAGAAACGGGTTTAATAGTCGTACATTTGACTATATGTAAATCTAGACAAATTTGACTACATTAACAATATTTTCAATTGCAATGTAAAATGTCATATTTTGCAGTTCACTGATGAGATGAGGACCACAGATGAGCCTTCTTTTTCTTCTTCTTCTTGCAGTAGAACATACAATAGTGTAGTTAAAACATACCCAAAAATACAAACACATAAAAAAGTCCCCTCATGTAACCTACCAACTCTAAAATGAATGACTGTATAGCAGGATCCAGCACACTCTGGTCAGACTTCACTTGCAGTTTCACTGTTTGTGTCCTGTATAGATCTGTGGAAGAAAAAAAAACCTCACAACACTAAAGTATAATACACAATTTTCGTGACGTGCCACAAGCTCAGATTTTAACCCCTGGGGCACTTTTTCATTAAGTTCATTAAGTTAATTGCAAAAACAAATTAAGTCATGTATAGATGGAGGAACCCAAAGAACTTGGAGAAAACCTACAAAGACATCGAGAGAACATGCAAAGAAAGTTTACATGGACAGTAACCAGAGCTCAAAAATCAAACTGGGGACCCCTGAGCTGTGAAGGCCAATTTATGCTGACAACCCAGTCCTCGCAGATGGCATCTGCGAAGCCCCCCCCCCTTCGCAGACGCTCTGCGCGCACCTCCCAAAAATTGTGACCACCGCAGACAGCCTCGCAGACAGCGTCGCAGACAAGAGGGCTCTGATTGGTCCACTCTACATCCGCTGTACACGCACTTCCGCTTCCCTACTTTCCCGGTTTGTTTTGTTTTCACGACCGCCATTTTTAAAAACACGAGCGAAGATGGAGCAGCACGAAGAGCGGTTGATCGAGGAAGTACAATCAAAGTGCGGACTTGTCCAGTCGCCATTGTTGTTGAATGACCTGTTGCTCCCCAGTAACTGGAGGATAAACACTCCACTAACCACACCCACCAACTACTCCTAGCGATTTTGCGACTTCGCGCCCCCTTGCGTTGTGGCGGTGAATAACATCGCGCACGCCTATTACTCCCCGCTCAATGATAAGTTACAACTGTCTGCGAAAAGCTATCTGCGAAAGCCTTGTCGCAAGAGCATGCAGAGCCCTTGAGGCAGCAATGCTACCCTTTTTTCAGCAAAGGAATATTGTTCTGAATTTTCACAGCTGTTACCTAATGGACTGGTGGCAGTATCCAAGAACAGAAAACAAAACACTCACAAGCAGAACAGACGAAATAGTATTCCATGGTGCACTGATCATCCACGAGCTCTCCAACTTGCACTGCTCCACAATTCTCCCAGTAATTATAATTGTCTGGTTGTCCAGATAACCATGGTAGGAATGAAGGCTCAGTCTGATCTGACCACTTCCAAGTGTCTCTGGTTAGACCAATCCAAGCAGATGAATACCTCAGATTGTCTAGGATCTGCATCGCAGTGCTGATGTCTGATTGGGTGATTGTGCTGGCTAAATCTGTGTGATGGGTTCGGCAATATATCTGAGCATCATACCAGGTTAAGGCAGATGTGTAGCCAACAATGCTGTTAGCAGGACTGTTATTAGCTGTAAAATATAGCAATGAGTTTTAAAAAATACACACATCCAGGTTTGATTGGTTACTGTTTTATACTACTGGAATTTACATTCTTAGAAAGGATGTGTTAAAACTGACACAAACAGTGTTCACTTATTACATAGTTTTAGGACAATGCTTCTTGTGTTCATTTTGACACATTCACCATGTTAATGCTTTTCACCCAAAAATGGACATATGCAATATTACTACATCATGTGGTGTGTAAAACAATTCAGTCTACACTCATTGTGTTGAATGCTGTGAACAAATACACAGGTTCATTTTAAAACTACACATAACTACTGGATGTGTAAAACAGCTCGACACAAAATGTGTAAACTAGAGTGCTACACATACAGTGGTGCTTGAAAGTTTGTGAACCCTTTAGAATTTTCTATATTTCTGCATAAATATGACCTAAAACATCATCAGATTTTCACACAAGTCCTAAAAGTAGATAAAGAGAACCCAGTTAAACAAATAAGACAAAAATATTATACTTGGTCATTTATTTATTGAGGAAAATGATCCAATATTACATATCTGTGAGTGGCAAAAGTATGTGAACCTCTAGGATTAGCAGTTAATTTGCAGGTGAAATTAGAGTCAGGTGTTTTCAATCAATGGAATGACAATCAGGTGTGAGTGGGCACCCTGTTTTATTTAAAGAACAGGGATCTATCAAAGTCTGATCTTCACAACACATGTTTGTGGAAGTGTATCATGGCACGAACAAAGGAGAATTCTGAGGACCTCAGAAAAAGCGTTGTTGATGCCCATCAGGCTGGAAAAGGTTACAAAACCATCTCTAAAGAGTTTAGACTCCACCAATCCACAGTCAGACAGATTGTGTACAAATGGAGGAAATTCAAGACCATTGTTACCCTCCCCCGACCTTAATCCAATTGAAATGTTGTGGAAGAACCTGAAGTGAGCAGTTCATGTGAGGAAACCTACCAACATCCCAGAGTTGAAGCTGTTCTGTACAGAAGAATGGGCTTAAATTCCTCCAAGCCGGTGTGCAGGACTGATCAACAGTTACCGGAAACGTTTAGTTCCAGTTATTGCTGCACAAGGGGGTCACACCAGATACTGAAAGGAAAGGTTCACATACTTTTGCCACTCACAGATATGTAATATTGGATCATTTTCCTAAATGACCAAGTATAATATTTTTGTCTCATTTGTTTAACTGGGTTCTCTTTATCTACTTTTAGGACTTGTGTGAAAATCTGATGATGTTTTAGGTCATATTTATCCAGAAATACAGAAAATTCTAAAGGATTCAAAAATTTTCAAGCACCACTGTAGTTTGTGTCATTTTTTGAGACATTCCTTCGAAGAGTGTAGTACAACCCCGATTCCAAAAAACTTGGGACAAAGTACAAATTGTAAATAAAAACGGAATGCAATAATTTAAAAATCTCAAAAACTGATATTGTATTCACAATAGAACATAGACAACATATAAAATGTCGAAAGTGAGACATTTTGAAATTTCATGCTAAATATTGGCTCATTTGAAATTTCATGACCGCAACACATCTCAAAAAAGTTGGGACAGGGGCAATAAGAGGCTGGAAAAGTTAAAGGTACAAAAAAGGAACAGCTGGAGGACCAAATTGCAACTCATTAGGTCAATTGGCAATAGGTCATTAACATGACTGGGTATAAAAAGAGCATTTTGGAGTGGCAGCGGCTCTCAGAAGTAAAGATGGGAAGAGGATCACCAATCACCCTAATTCTCTGCCGACAAATAGTGGAGCAATATCTGAAAGGAGTTCGACAGTGAAAAATTGCAAAGTGTTTGAACATATCATCATCTACAGTGCATAATATCATCAAAAGATTCAGAGAATCTGGAAGAATCTCTGTGCGTAAGCGTCAAGTCCGGAAAACCATACTGGGTGCCCGTGATCTTCGGGCCCTTAGACGGCACTGCATCACATACAGGCATGCTTCTGTATTGGAAATCACAAAATGGGCTCAGGAATATTTCCAGAGAACATTATCTGTGAACACAATTCACCATGCCATCCGCCGTTGCCAACTAAAACTTTATTGTTCAAAGAAGAAGCCGTATCTAAACATGATCCAGAAGCGCAGACGTCTTCTCTGGGCCAAGGCTCATTTAAAATGGACTGTGGCAAAGTGGAAAACTGTTCTGTGGTCAGACGAATCAAAATTTGAAGTTCTTTATGGAAATCAGGGACGCCGTGTCATTCGGACTAAAGAGGAGAAGGACGATCCAAGATGTTATCAGCGCTCAGTTCAGAAGCCTGCATCTCTGATGGTATGGGGTTGCATTAGTGCATGTGGCATGGGCAGCTTACACATCTGGAAAGACACCATCAATGCTGAAAGGTATATCCAGGTTCTAGAGCAACATATGCTCCCATCCAGACGACGTCTCTTTCAGGGAAGACCTTGCATTTTCCAACATGACAATGCCAAACCACATACTGCATCAATTACAGCATCATGGCTGCGTAGAAGAAGGGTCCGGGTACTGAACTGGCCAGCCTGCAGTCCAGATCTTTCACCCATAGAAAACATTTGGCGCATCATAAAACAGAAGATACGACAAAAAAGACCTAAGACAGTTGAGCAACTAGAATCCTACATTAGACAAGAATGGGTTAACATTCCTATCCCTAAACTTGAGCAGCTTGTCTCCTCAGTCCCCAGACATTTACAGACTGTTGTAAAGAGAAAGGGGATGTCTCACAGTGGTAAACATGGCCTTGTCCCAACTTTTTTGAGATGTGTTGTTGTCATGAAATTTAAAAATCACCTAATTTTTCTCTTTAAATGATACATTTTCTCAGTTTAAACATTTGATATGTCATCTATGTTCTATTCTGAATAAAATATGGAATTTTGAAACTTCCACATCATTGCATTCCGTTTTTATTTACAATTTGTACTTTGTCCCAACTTTTTTGGAATCGGGGTTGTAAGTTTTCTAATTCAGTGTGTTGCCAAGCAATCATCTGTTTGACAAAGGAACACTGAAAGCACTATCAGTTGATTTTAATTTACTGACTTTTTTAATGACAGTTACATAGTTGACTTTGTAAGGCAAGATTGAGTATTTCAGAAAATGCAGATCTTCAGCAATTTTCCCCTGATGAGGTCTTATGCTTTAAGGATGGATCTAGAGGTGGTCTTCAGGTTGGATTTGCTGTGTGTTTTGAAATGCTTTACTGTTCACCAGGGTTGTAAAAAAAAAATTTCAGTTATCGTGGCCTTCCTGTCAGCTGGAACCAGGCTGGCCATTCACTTTTGACTTCTCACATGAACAAGGTATGTATGCCTGCAGAACTGCTGCTCTGGATTTTATTTTTTGTTTGTTTGCATTTCGGACCATTCTCTCTGTAAACTCTGAGACTGTTGTGTTTGGAAATCCAATGTGATCAGCAGTTTCTGAAGTACTCAAATCAGCCCATCTGGCATTATCAGTACAATGATCAAAGTCACTTAGATCACATTTCCCCCATTCTGATGTTTGATGTAAATACAAACTGAAGAAGCTCTTGACCTTGTGGTTATTCCAGAAGCCAGGCTGACTGAAAACTCTGAGTTTGTTAACCATGAAATGAGGGAAAAGCTGTGTTTTCCATTCCAGAAAGAGAGGTAACTCAATCTCTGAGTCAGTTACCACAGTAATTGTTTCTCACTGTTTCCTCCCTCCTGTTGAGCCTGAAGCAGCTCTCAGACATGGGGTGTCATTTCCTTATTAACCTAATTAATGTTGAAGCCAAATTAATTTGCATAGCCTTATGTCAGGAGAGAATTTTGAGACCCAGCTTAGATGTGTTATGTAATCACTAGCATCTAAAATATCATAGAATTTTATTGTTATTTGGAAATATATACTCATTCTGAATTTGACATCTGCAACATGGTCCAAAAAGTTGGGACGGGGCAACAAAATACTGAGAAAGTTGTGGAATGCTGAAAAACACCTGTTTGGAACGTTGTACAGGTAAACAGGTTCATTTCTATTTGGAACAGCAGAGTCATTCACAAGCAAGGATGGAAAAACTGTGTGGACAAATAGTCCAGCAGTATAAGAACAACATTTCTCAACAAAGAATTTCAAGAAATTTAGGCATTTCACTATCAATAATCCATAATATTAACAAAAGATTCAGAGAATCCAGAAAAATCTCTACACTTAAAGGGCAAGGAGACATCAACACATCAAGGGAGCACTTCAGAAATGCAGGTATCCCAACTGGGCTTTCGTCAAGGCCAGAAAAAGAAACATAATGGACAGGGACGAAAACAGCAACAAGCTCAAGAATATTGTCATTCCCTACATTTCTGGAATATCTGAGAAACTCAAGAGGATCTTCTACAAACACAACATTCCTGTACATTTCAGACCCAGCAACACTCTGAGGCGGACATTGGTCCACCCTAAGGACAGAATACCCAGATACAAACAGGACAACATAGTGTATGCAATTCAATGCAATGAGGAATGCTGTACTTTGGGGAAACGAAACAACTGCTTCACAGGTGCATGGCTCAGCACAGGAGAGCCAGTTCCTCAGGCCAGAAATCTCCAGTCTATCTTCATCTCAATAACAAAGGATACTCGTTTCAGGACTGCAATATACGCATTTTAGCCAGAGAAGACTGGTAGTTTGAAAGAGGAGTAAAAGAAGCCATCTTCGTCAACCTGGAACAACCAGCACTGAACAGAGGAGGTGGTCTGAGACACCACTTATCAGCCACCTAGAATGCAGTCCTTGGCACACTTCCCAGAAAACTGAATACCCATCCAAACCAAAACTCAGCTGACTTTAATGACTCATGATGGCAGAGAGTCAACGACCCACCGATCACCCTAACAACTCTCTAGGCCAGCCTTTCTCAACCAGGGTGCTGTGGCACCCTGGGGTGCTGTCTGGTTTCGTTTGGGTTGCCATCAAAAAATTATATATTCTAACATTGAAATAAATAAAATGAATTAAAATTCAAAAAGATGATAGTTACACTAATGCAGATCATCGCCGCCTCATGCATCATCAAAATTTGTCTCACGGCCCCCTTTCCCATGTCACAACGTCACTGCCAGGGTCAGCATGACTGCGTATATTTTATATGAGGGTGCCTTGAGAATTTGCATACTTCTGAAGGGTGCTGAAAAAAGGTTGAGAAACGCTGCTCTAGGCTGCTAACACCATTCACACCCGGCCCCCAGTGGCCTACACCTACAGAATGACTCAACAACCCAAGTGACCTCAACAACTCTCCTTAGGGTTGCTTTTGATCCACTAGAGGATAAATACCTGGAACTCCTCACAAGTCAGACAGAACTGAAGAAGCCATTTGAATGAGAGGTGAAACGTCTTCAAGAATTTCAAGCAGATCCAGTTGCCTTCTTTAGCACCTATGGTTTACTATGACCTGGATGACTGAGAACCTTCACAGACAAGGGGTAAGGACGAAAACCAACACTGAATGCCTGTGACCTTTGATCCCTCAGGTGGCACTGCATTAAAACTGACATGACCATATAAAAGATATTACTACAGTGTCTTTCAGGGACATTCCTGCTTATTCCAGAAAGACAATGCCAAGCCACATTCTGCACATGTTACAACAGCATGGCTTCATAGTAAAGAGTGTGGGTGCTATACTGGCCTGCCTGCCTTCCAGTGTGACACATTGTGAAGCACAAAATATGACAAGAGACCCCCTGATCTGAAGTCGTATATCAAGCAAGAATGGGAAAGAATTTCTCATTCAAGACTTCAACAATTAGTGTTCTCAGTTTACAAATGCTTACTGAGTGTTGTTAAAATTAAAGATGTAATACAGTGGTAAACATGCCTCCATCCCAACTTTTTTGTAATGTGTTGTTGGCATCAAATTCATAATCAGTGTATATTTACAAAAACATTAACATTTATCAGTTTGAACATTAAATATCTTGTCTTTGTATAATATTAAATTGAATATAGGTTGAAAGGGATTTGCAAATCATTGTTTTTTTTTTGTTTACGGTGTACACAGTGTTCCAACTTTTTTGGAATCAGAGTTGTATTATTGATGTTGATATTTTTGACTGTCTATTAATTGTGCACCAAGGAGCAACTCCAATAATTAAGTTAAAAACTAGGTACACCTCTGCTAGCCATCACTGAGACAGTCTAGTAGGTTTATATCTGACCGCACAGAAGTTGAACACCAGCTCTACTTGGTAAACTGCATCCCTACTGCTGATTTGGTTTGAGCAATCAACATGTGAGATGAATTGGTAAAGTTGTAATGTGGTGAACTGAACTACAGACCACCCTAAAACTTAATTATTATTTTTTACATATAGAGAGAATTAAAGTATATGACATAATTACCAAAAGGAGTCCAAAAGCTATGTGAATAATAGCTGAGTTAGAACTGCATGCCAGCTCCAAATAAATGAGTTCATAGTGAATAAGGAATGAGTTAGGTTCATCGTTAATTTACGGAGGAGTTTAAATACAATGTTAGTGACAAAGAATTTAGGGAAGCACTCATTAATTAAATGTTAAATTATGTTACTGTTAAATGTTAATTAAGTTTAACAACCCGTGATCAAAAATCAGCATGTTGACTCACCATCATAACAGAGAAAGATTCTTGTATTATGGCAGAACTCATTAACCCAAAGTCCATCCCAGTATATTACCACGCACGCTGCTTGATATCCATGATAAGGATATTCTGGACACCAACTCCTTAGACTTATATTCTTCAATGGCAAGTGATTGTAGGACCAGTACCAGCTGTCCAGATCATTGTACAGACCCGTCCAAACAGGCCCAAACACATTATGCTTGATGAGTAATTCACTTAGCTGCACTTGGTTACTTTGATCCCTCATTGTAAATAGATCAAGGTAGTTTTCCTTGCAGTAGTTCTGTGCCACCGGCCAGGACATGTGCAGCTTGATGAGAGTAGGGGCAACTTGCGACCAATCTTGGATGGGCAGCACAAATGGAACACCTGTTGTCATTATTAAATAAATAAAAAAAAACACACATGCGCACACACACACACACACACACACACACACACATACACACAGAGTAGACCTAAAGTAATAGATAATAGTGCCTGGCATAAGTATTCATCCCCTTGCACTTCTCAACATTTTGTCAAAATAGGCCATAATATTGAAGTGGGGAGGAATAGTATAGTTTGCAAAATTGATTTACAAAGAAAATTTAAAAAACAACAAACCATGTTCCAGTTGCATTCACAATTAATTGCACATTCACCCATGTTGCTTTGAAAACCCTAAATTACAACCCCGATTCCAAAAAAGTTGGGACAAAGTACAAATTGTAAATAAAAACGGAATGCAATAAATTTACAAATCTCAAAAACTGATATTGTATTCACAATAGAACATAGACAACATATCAAATGTCAAAAGTGAAACGTTGAAATTTCATGCCAAATATTGGCTCATTTGAAATTTCATGACAGCAACACATCTCAAAAAAGTTGGGACAGGGGCAATAAGAGGCTGGAAAAGTTAAAAGGTACAAAAAAGGAACAGCTGGAAGACCAAATTGCAACTCATTAGGTCAATTGGCAATTAACATGACTGGGTATAAAAAGAGCATTTTGGAGTGGCAGCGGCTCTCAGAAGTAAAGATGGGAAGAGGATCACCAATCCCCCTAATTCTCTGCTGACAAAAAGTGGAGCAATATCAGAAAGGAGTTCGACAGTGTAAAATTGCAAAGAGTTTGAACATATCATCTACAGTACATAATATCAAAAGATTCAGAGACTCTAGAAGAATCTCTGTGCGTAAGGGTCAAGGCCGGAAAAACATACTGGGTGCCCGTGATCTTCGGGCCCTTAGATGGCACTGCATCACATACAGGCATGCTTCTGTATTGGAAATCACAAAATGGGCTCAGGAATATTTCCAGAGAACATTATCTGTGAACACAATTCACCGTGCCATCCGCAATTGCCAGCTAAAACTGTATCATTCAAAGAAGCCATATCTAAACATGATCCAGAAGCGCAGACGTCTTCTCTGGGCCAAGGCTCATTTAAAATGGACTGTGGCAAAGTGGAAAACTGTTCTGTGGTCAGACGAATCAAAATTTGAAGTTCTTTATGGAAATCAGGGACACCGTGTCATTCAGACTAAAGAGGAGAAGGACGACCCAAGTTATTATCAGCGCTCAGTTCAAAAGCCTGCATCTCTGATGGTATGGGGTTGCATTAGTGCATGTGGCATGGACAGCTGGAAAAACACCATCAATGCTGAAAGGTATATCCAGGTTCTAGAGCAATATATGCTCCCATCCAGATGACGCCTCTTTCAGGGAAGACCTTGCATTTTCCAACATGACAATGCCAAACCACATACTGCATCAATTACAGAATCATGACTGCGTAGAAGAAGGGTCTGGGTACTGAACTGGCCAGCCTGCAGTCCAGATCTTTCACCCATAGAAAACATTTGGCGCATCATAAAACGGAAGATACGACAAAAAAGACCTAAGACAGTTGAGCAACTAGAATCCTACATTAGACAAGAATGGGTTAACATTCCTATCCCTAAACTTGAGCAGCTTGTCTCCTCAGTCCCCAGACGTTTACAGACTGTTGTAAAGAGAAAAGGGGATGTCTCACAGTGGTAAACATGGCCTTGTCCCAACTTTTTTTAGATGTGTTGTCATGAAATTTAAAAATCACCTAATTTTTCTCTTTAAATGATACATTTTCTCAGTTTAAACATTTGCTATGTCATCTATGTTCTATTCTGAATAAAATATGGAATTTTGAAACTTCCACATTATTACATTCCATTTTTATTTACAATTTGTACTTTGTCCCAACTTTTTTGGAATCGGGGTTGTAGTTCTAATGCAACTGGTGACCATCAGAAGTCACATTATTAGTTGAATGGAGTCGATTTGTGTGCAAATGTAGTGTTATGTGAGTTTGTTAAATAACATACATAAACAACATTATTAATACCAAGATGCTAGCAAAACAAGTCCTGGACAAAGGTCTGAACAAAGTGTCACTCAGGTTGTGGATATAAAAAAAAAAAAATCACAAATACAAGACATCTTATCCATTCCTAAAAATGGGCAAAACTATCTAGATACAAGTCACCAAAAATCTGTGAGTTAAGGATGGCATTAAACAAAGAATCAACCAAGAGGCCAGGTATGACTGAAAAACTTGGAAAGATCCACAGCTCAGATAGAAGAAACTGTTCACAGGACAACCATCACCTAGGCACTCCATAAACCTGAACTTTATGGAAAAGTGTCAAGAAGAAAACAAATGTGGGGAAAAGGTTCTTTGATGAACCTTTTGTCCTATGTTTGGTGGAAATGTCCAAGAACATCATCCCCATAGTGATGCGTGGTGGTAGTATAATCATGTTAGAACGTAAGAAAGTCTAATACCCTTTTACTTAATTTTTGTTTTAGTTTTATTTTACTATGCAGCACTCTAGCCAACACTTAGTGAGCTAAACAGTAAACAATAGACAGAAATACATTTATTTTAGTATTATTAGCTCATCCGGTCAACAGGCAATGAGCTTATGCCATCATGTGTTGTCCACCGTCTGTCATTGGTCTGTCCGGTGTCGTCCACATTTCACGAAAATGGTTTCATCTCTCTCAATTCTCCACTTATTTTTATTCTTTTTGGCAGGAAGGTGGGTCTGCCTGGGGTGCATATAGCTTCTACCCAAATTTGCATAATTGCAATTAATAATGAAGATATGGAGTAATTAAGCCCTAATGAGAAGTTTCCACACAAATTGCTTCTTCACCTTCAATACTTCACTGATTTTGATTTTTTTCTGGCATGAAGGTATGGGTACCTAGGATGCATATAATTTTTTACCCAGATTTGCTTAATTACAATTATTAATGAAGTTATGGACTAATTAAGCCTTAATAAGCAGTTCAACAAAAATTACTTCTTCTTGGCCAATTCCTCGCCATTTTGGATTCTTTCTGGCAAATAGGTAGGTACTCCTAGGGTGTATATAGCTTCTATACATAGCTTGTATCTAGTTTGTATATTGTGTATATAGCTTGCAACATTTATTGGGCAAGGTGGCCTACTTTAGATCATTTTTTCTGGACTAGACAGGGCCAGAGTGAGATACACTGTCATTGACAGTCTTGTTAAGAAGCTCACAGGTGGTAACTTCACCTGCCATGTATTAGCAACTGGCCTTCAATTCCTGTGCAACCAGTCAAATTGGATTGGGTTTCCCCAAAGTACAGGTTGCTTATTTGCTTATTTTCATAAAGTACACCAATAATTCTGCATTATTACAGCTTTCAACAGATGAACAGGTCCTTGAATCATAACCCTATTAACAAAACTTGAAATATTCTTCCTCATTCTCATTTTTAATTCTTTATTTTATACTCTCATAAGACATTTTTTCCCTCTAACACAGCATATATGTTTGCACAAAAAGTATGAGAAAGAATACTGCAATGAAATTTTGAAAAGTAAATACAACCCTGTTTCCAAAAAGTTGGGACACTGTAAACTGTAAATAAAAACAGAATGTGTCATGGAAATCCTATATTTCTTTGAAAATAAAGGGAACATATCAGATGTTGAAACTGAGAAATTTAATTGTGTTTTGATAAATATATGCTCATTTTGAATTTAATATCAGCAGAAAAAAATATTTCAAAAAGCTTGTGACAAGGGCAGCAAAAGACTGGAAAAATTGTGTAACGTAATGTGTAATTTAGCCATCTTCCAGGCTAAAGAGGAGAGGGACCATCCGGCTTGTTATCAATGCACAGTTCAAAAGCCAGCATCTGTGATGGTATGGGGGGCATTAGTGTATATGGTATGGGTAGCTTGCACATCTGGGAAGGCACCATTAATGCTGAATGATATATACAGGTTTTGGAGCAACATGCTGCCATCCAGATGATGTCATTTAAGGGAAGGGCTTCTTTATTTCAGTAAGTCAATGCCAAACCGCATTCTGCATGCATTACAACTGCATGGGTGCCTAGTAACAGAGTTCAGGAGCTAAACTGGCCTGCCTGCAGTCCACACCTGTCTCCCACTGAAAACATTTGCTGCATTGTGAAACACAAAATACAACAAAGTAGACCCTGAACCGTTGAACATGTGAAATCCTATATCAGGCAGAAGGGGACAACATTCACTTTCAAAACAACAGCAACTGGGTTCCTCAGTTCCCAAAAGTTTGCAGAGTTTTGTTAAAAGTAGAGGTGATGCAACACAGTGGTAAACATGCCCCTGTTGCAACTTTTTTTTAACGTGTTTACTGGCATCAAATTCAAAACAAGCATATATTTTTCAAAAAACAATACCTCACTTTTAACATTTGATATGTTGTCTTTGTATTATTTTTAATGAAATATAGGGTTTCCATGACTTGCCAATCATCACATTCTATTTTTGTTTGCAGTTTACACAGCATTTCCACTTTTTTGGAAATGGGGCTGTAGATTTCAACATATTTTGCTATCTATATATGTTCTTTAAAATATAGACACATGGGATTTTTTTTTAATATCTGTATAGCATAACAGCGTAAATAGTAATGATTCCAGCATAGCATTAGACTTAATGTTATTACATCCCGGGTCACAAGTAATCAATCAGTTTTTAAGAGTAGTAAATGCCAGAATTAACCAGCCAAAATTTATCAATGATATCTCATCTCATCTAATTATCTCTAGACGGCATAAGTATTCATCCCCTTGCACTTTTCAAAATTTTGTCAAAATAGGCCATAATATTGAAGTGGGGAGGAATAGCATAGTTTGCAAAATTCTCATCTCATTATCTCTAGCCGCTTTATCCTGTTATACAGGGTCACAGGCAAGCTGGAGCCTATCCCAGCTGACTACGGGCGAAAGGCGGGGTACACCCTGGACAAGTCGCCAGGTCATCACAGGGCTGACACATAGACACAGACAACCATTCACACTCACATTCACACCTACGGTCAATTTAGAGTCACCAGTTAACCTAACCTGCATGTCTTTGGACTGTGGGGGAAACCGGAGCACCCGGAGGAACCCCACGCGGACATGGGGAGAACATGCAAACTCCACACAGAAAGACCCTCACCGGCCACGGGGCTCGAACCCAGACTTTCTTGCTGTGAGGCGACAGCGCTAACTACTACACCACCGTGCCGCCCCTTTATCAATGATATGTCAATTAAATTAAATTTTTTCACTGATGTATAGGCTAAACCAAATATTAAATCTTTTCTCAGCAAAATATCAAATAATGTCTCTAAAAATAATTTTAAAAGTAGCAATAAATCATTTCTCACCAGTCAGATACAGAAGAGTTATGAGGTTTAGCTTCATTATGAAGAAGTAGCTGTGGAGAAAATTTAAAATTACGAGTTAAATTATATTTGAAAGAGTAAGTTTCACTTAAAAAAACAAAACATGATTGGCAAATAGCCCTGCAAAAATATACATGGTCCCTTCTGAAAGTATTGGAACAGCAAGGACAATACTTTTGTTTGTTTGTTTGTCTCCTATACACTGAAGACATTTAGGTTTGAAATCAAAAGATGAATAGGACATGATAGATCAGAATTTCAGCTTTCATTTCCTTATATTTACATCTAGATGTGTTTAAAAAAAACCTGAGAACATGGCATGTTTTATTTGAGCCCACACATTTTATAAGTGATGATAATTATTGGAACATTTTTTTTTTACTGACAGGTGTTTCTTGATGCCCAGGTATACCCTGCTAGATTGACTGTTAAAAAAAAAAAAAACCCTGCTGTTCCAATTCTTTTGGAGGGCACTGCATTCATTTTGTCATGTTCATTTATTGATAAGTCAGGGGGGGAAATAATGAAAAACATGACAAAAAACAATTAGCCAGAATACAGCAATTCAACAAAGAAGTCTATGAGAGACCCACATTCACAAAACAAAATCTAATGATCTATTTATTGCTAATAATGTGAACAGGATATCTAAGAAATATGAAGTCATAGTCAGAAATTTTCATAAAATGTATGCTCAACTACAATAACATACAAGTAAAAAAAAAAGGAGAAAAACAGACTTCAAACCATAACCAAGTAAGCAATAAAAAGTAACAAAGAATAGAACATACCTTTAGACACTGAAGATTTAAAGGTTAAATATGAAAAATTCAGGATGCAGTGCTTCACGATATTTCAGACCTTCTCTTTCAGCCTCTGAAACTTTTCTAAAAGCTCAACTTGCACTAAAGCCCTTACCTTATCTAAATCTTTTATGCAAAATCATTGTAATTTCCACTAATGAGACTGATTTCCATTTCCAGTTTCTCCTTAAAATAAAAGAACCAAATAAAATTGACCATCAAATATGAGCAGAAAATGTATTAGAAAATACAAACAAATAAATTCAGAAATGTATTATACTTTTTATGTCATTTTTTAAAATCACATATCATTAATCCAAAACTCAATCTAAAACCTCAATAGAGGCCCCAAATAATCACATATAATGACTATTTTAATTTTAATTGAATTTCATAACTAATAAAAAGGCATTTCTAGTGATGGATTAAGGCATAAACAATATTAAGTGCAGATTACATTTTTTTTTTCATTATACGCAGGCACATGCAAGTCTAAAAATTACCCAAACATCAATTTTCCACCTATAAGTGGAATGGGCAATTATCAAGCCCCAAAGTACCTGAGTGAAGTTTTGGTATATTATGATCCGCCACTACTTCAATCTAATTTCTTTTTTAGCTCCTGAATAAGTAAGGAATAAAACTCATGCTGTTTTTGTCATTAATTAAGAAATTAAAATACATTTTAATCATTTGCAGCACACCCTCAAGTGTTTTATTCCATACAAAATATATATTATGCATGTTGCTTCACTGTGTAGAGGATATTTGTATGGAAGCTACATTAATTACATTGCAGACTAATAAACATCAGTAAGACTGTATAAGGAAATAATGTTTTTGTTTTATTGTTGTTGGGGTTTTTTGTTTGTTTGTATTTTTGCTATGATGTAATATAAAATTTAAAAATGAAAAATAAAAAAGACCAATCTAGTGATGCATGAATTTGAAGATGGCAAGCATTGAGATAATGCTGGAGTCCATCTATCCATTCATCCATCCATCCATCCATCTGGACTTTCCATGTGACTAATGTACAGCTCATCCATCATACTGCATCTTTTTACATACTCTATTTCCTTTTCATTTGTGGGCCCAAATGAAGCCACGAAGAACATCATTCAAATCTCACACATCTCTGCAGAGCCAAATAAATTTTTGTCCTGCATGTTTATAGCTTTGTAGATCAATCAGAATTGCTTTTATAAAACACAAAATCACTGTTTTTCAACAGTCATATCATTCTCTGGATTTGAACACAACTGAAAACCTCTGATCTGCATTCAAGAAGCCACTCCACTTCCAAGAACTTAAGAATATCATGGAGCTTGAAATGTTCTGTATGTTCTGTAATATTGAAATATTCTGAAGAGGCTTAGCTCTGTAGTTATCTTGCTGGCAGGCTTTACCACATATTAAATAAATGAACGATTTTATGAACAATATAAAGGGTGTTCATAAAGTGCTAATACCCTTTATACTACCATTTATTTAATGCATGGTGCTCTCTTAGAGCTCATGTTTGGTGATCTCATGTTTGGTGTACATCACTTAGCAGCTGTGGCAAGGGAGCCTAAATTTGCAAGCATTTTGGATGGTGTAATGTAGAGAGGTCAAATCAGGAGCATGCCTCATTTAGTAGCTGGTGCACGTGAACCCAAATTTGCAAGCATTCCAATGAACAGATTTGAATTTCATAAAGTCTAAATCCACTTAACCCTAAACACTGGATTAAAGAATTAGAGGTTTTGGCCACTGGGATGGCTTCCTTGTGAGTTACAAATACCTTCGCAGTTCCATAATCTTTAGTACACCAGCCTTTTCTGCTTCACCTAATTTATTAGCCTGTATTGTCATTCAGACTTAGAAATAGGACTTCTTTTCAATTCCCCTCACTGTGCCTCTGAAAAATCGAGGGTAAAATCTTCTTTAGCATGGTGGATCATGAACTTGTCAGGATACCTGAAATAAACCATCTGATTGACACATCAAGCCAGAAAGCAGGGATCTCAGGTTTCTCCTGGTGCCTGGAACAAGGTAGTACCATCTGTCATTAACTGTTAATCAGCAGTGCTACTTAAGATTTAGCTCATCAAAATGTGGACAAATTCAAGGGGAGTGAATGCTTATGGAAAATATTTTATGATTCATAAGAAATAGAAATGGTACTGATGTCTGTCTAAAGTTACACAGCCTTGTCGGTAATCTCTTGTGAGAGCGTGTATTGATGTCACAGCCTGTGAACGGTGTAGAAGTTAATCCCCTTGTAAAGCCTTCCAGTCTGCTGTTATAACAGCTCATTAGATGGGATTAAAGGACATGGGACATGGATTTTTTTTCTGGGTATAATTATGTATAAAGGACATAAATGCCATCTAAATCACTGCAGGGCGTCAAAAATGTGAAAATCATCACATTATTCAACTTTTTTATACATCAGCGTAAAACAATGATTTGTTAATTAGCTAAGCGGTCACGTGACCGTGACGTCACAAAAACTTTTCAAGGAGCCAGCGCTTGGGTATCTAATGTAAACAGGTTACCGTAATGGACACCATCGACAGTGACATTCCCGATGTTTCACAGACCCTATCAATTCGAACCGATAGCTGGAAATTCACATGAACATGGATTTTGTCTTTACTCTGACGGGTCAGATGATTCTGAGAGTGAGAGTTCATTCAATCCCCATGAAACTGAAAGCGGTCGGCTCGATAACACATCCTGGTAAGTTAAAAACAATTCTGCTCAAAGGCTAATGATCTGTTGAAAGAAGTATTATTTTTGTATCATACATTGAAAGTTCATCATAGATCTAGCTAAAGTCCGTTGCAAGCTAGGTTTTTTTGCTGACATTTTTCGAGATTGATTGAGATACAATGCTTCCAGAGTCCGAGATGAAAACATTCAAAATGGCGAAACGAGTCAGAATTATGATAATCAATAATTGATACACCCAAAATTATAATACTAATCCTTACCGCATGAGGCCCATGGTAAAACCACACTTCCAGGAGGGGCTGCCGTCTGCCTCCCAAGCCAGCCGAGAGCGCTCCTCATCGGGCACGGCCAGGCGGGCGAATGCCCTGGTCCGTCCGCCCTGTCTAAAGAATAATGGTACAACTCCGAGTGAAGGTATCAATGCGCTGTCGAAGCGCGCAGAAGGTGTTAGTACGCCTGTCATTATAGTGCGGATTTTCCATAGCATAGAAAATCGCCACGTTTCAATTTGTGTAACCAAACTTTGTTTCATGTCACTGGTCATATAAATCTATGTAAACAGGAAAAACGCGGAAGAGTTTGGTCGCATCTAACTACAGCCCCAAAAAATACCATTGGCCATGCTGAGCCTAGCTACATTGCTAACAGAAGTGACAGCGCGTCTGACTGACTGGGAGATCGCAATACACCATGATGTTCAATGTACGTTAAAGGGCTGATGACACGAACATGACTCTATGCAATTTCTTAAATAAACTATACAACATGGCAAACGTTAGATTTCTGTTATAATTACGTGAAAAGAAGCTGTTGTTACGCGAATATCCAACTTTTAATTGCACAACGCAAGAAAACTGGGTCCGTGGCTCGCGGCCATGTTGTGACGTCAGCGGAAGAACACGCTGCGGTTCACTGGCTGTTCTACTCTGGTTCTACTCAATGGAAATGGCGCATGAAAACGCCGGTGAACTCTCTAGTGCTAGCTCTTCCTCTTCTGGGAGTCTAAAATTGTGTTGATCTCTTCCGAATAGAATCTATGATAGCCTACCCTCTTTACCCTTTGCCTCTCGTTGCTAGGCGGCAGTTACATGAAAGCCGCAAGCTTTCACAAGCAAATACATGACTGATATCACGCCAACTTTATGATTACATTTATGATTATCATGTAGAATCTATAGCGCTACGTACCTTTATCTTATGTCGTTTCACAACACATGTTCTGACAGGAGGACTGTCTTTGGATCCGGCATAGCTACTAGTAGGAATACTGGCAGTGTTGCCAGATTGGGAGGAATCCCGCCCAGTTGGGCAGTTTCAAGTGCATTTTGGTGGATTTTGAACATATTTTGGGCTGGAAAACTTCAGCAGTATCTGGCAACAGATACTGCTGACGTTTTCCAGCCCAAAATATGTTCAAAACCCACCAAAATGCACTTGAAACCGCTCAACTGGGCGGGAAACCTCCCAATCTGGCAACACTGTGTAGGCACTGCTGATGGTAGTAACACGTTTGTGCTGAACTGAACACCCAAGAGATTCTTTTAAGCTGGGAAGGGTGTCGAAACAATCCAAATCGAAGTGTTCAGAGCACAGGACAGATGTTGGTGAGGGCTCCCACTTGTCACAAGTGCGCCTGACTTGCTTCACCCACTTCACATGCAGCTCGGGATCTCTGGGAAACTTGAATAAACTTACCCCATCCTTGTAGGTTTTGGAGCTAAAGCCGGCAACACAGCGCGAAGGCATAATAACTTATATATATATATATATATATATAATACTAATAATGATAAACTGAACACCTGTCGCATCAACAACAAACTGGTAAGTCAGGAGGAAGGTTCTTTCGCTGATGTCATATAGCTCCTCCTCCTCTTTCGTCTCCTGGGTGCTGCAGCCCTGTCAAATTTGCCCAAATAGCCACGTTTATCATAACTTGTAAAATAGGCGCCTTCGTGAATTAATATATGGATCATCGGGAATTACTTTTTATGTTATAAAACATCGCCAAAGATGTCAAAAACGTGTCATCAGCACTTTAAACACTCTAAAAACGAAACAATTTTCTTGTCATCCAAGACACAAAAACTATTTTGTCGCATTCGTCATCACTGTTACGACCTCCCACTACCATAGGACATCACAAATAAAAGCAGCCAGACAACAAGTGCTATATTAACGTTTTTCCCTTTTTACTTGATATTTTTCATGTTTTACAAGAAAAGGTTTTAACAGCAAAATGGAATAGTACAGGACGGTATTTTACAAAAAAAGGTTTTAACAGCAAAATGGAAAAATAGTACAGGGTGGTTGGCAGAAGAAATAAGAAAACCAAAACAAAAGCCTAGTCAACAACTGACTCCTCGTTCCAGCTTTCCTCGCTCCCGTGTCCCACGCGTAGCCGCGAGGCACAAAATAACAGTGAAAGCTTCCGGTCCTCTGCCTAACCTACACTGACTGACTGTTCTACAAAACGTGCAGGAACAACCACCCAAAACTTCAACTAGCTAACACCACCACCACCAGCTAAAGCTATTTACAACAGAAATCAAAACTAACTAACAAAACATTAAACGGTGCGCGTGTGCCGGCGTCTGCTCAAAGAGGAAGTGCAAGCGAGAGAGAGAGAGCCATCACGAAGTTAGGGCGTCTTTATAGTTGGAGGACCGCCCAGTAAGCCCAACGCCAATGCACCAACGCTCCACCTATGGGATATGATTGGAGAGACATTAACAAGATCAGCAACACATCATTAACAAACGTAATTACCGCAAGCAACACCAGCACCGCGTAACAATCACGATTCACACTTCTCCATATTCATCTACCCGCTTGTGCTGTACCCGAAAGTTTTTGTGACGTATGATCACGTGACAGCGGCTCTTCCGGTTGTAAAATATGCATATCGGAGCTCGAGCAGAAATGCCATATAATCATCACGAATATAACGATTTTGCTGAATTTAACAGATAATTTTGTATTTGTTGATGCAATTATTTCATATTTTTAATGGAAAGAAACTGATATAGCGTGCATTTATGTTTCATGTCCCATGTCCTTTAATGTCTCTGTTAATTAGACTCAACAAGGTTGACGAAAGGAAAGCAAATCAGAAGGTCAAGTTTTCGTTCATGGTTTCATTGCTTTGAATGTGTGGCTACTGCGGTCCGCACAGACCCACCAAGGTCTGGACCTCGGTCATTTTTAAGAGCTGAAAATACATTTGTACGCTTAATATTCAACTGGATTAAAAAATAAAGAATAACATTAAAACATCTCCATAAAAAGTGCATTGTTAATTATGTTAAACGCTGATTCTGTCTTCTGTGTCTGTTTCATGCGGCTCTGAGACCAAGAACACAAAAACCGAATGAGCGCGCGACTCGGCGGAGGAACGCAGTGCAGCAGACACGGGGTTTTTCATGGTTACCATCAGCGTGCTTTCATCAAGCTGTTAAATTTACATTTTCGAAGCAGCGCAGTTGTAGCCTGCCTTGTTTGTGATTTTAAAAATAAATCATTCAATAAGCCAAAGCAATAGAGTGGAAAGTTTCAACTTATGTTTGCCTTGGATAACTTTGCCTAAAACATGGTGCTGTATACTGAATTTTTCCCAGAATTTTTTTTTTTTTGTGTAGGTGTAACGGATGCCAGATTGTTAATGTATCTTAGTTCCATAGGCTACATGGTTAGGGTATCTTTTGTCTTCATTGCTTGGGCCAGATCAAACCATTAAACAAGCTTAAATTATTCTTACTCTTGCCAGATACATGATTTTTTTTTCAAAACTGATGATATTCAGTTCAAACACCATTAAAAGTAATTTCAGAAATAGATCTCTTGTGAGCCCTGTGATGGCCTGGCGACTTGTCCAGGGTGTACCCTGCCTTTCACCCATGGTCAGCTGGGATAGGCTACAGCTTGCCTGCGACCCTGTAGAACAGGATAAAATGGCTAGAGATGATGAGATGAGATGAGATGAGATGAGATGAGATGAGATCTATTGTGAGCCCTGTGATGACCTGGCGACTTGTCCAGGGTGTACCCCGCCTTTCGCCCGTAGTTGCTGGGGTAGGCTACAGCTTGCCTGCAACCCTGTAGAACAGGATAAAGTGGCTAGAGATAATGAGATGAGATGAGATGAGATGAGATGAGATGAGATGAGATCTCTTGTGTGACGTGTAATTCACCCCTCTCATTTAAATATGTTGAACATTTTTCGGCGCGCGCTTTGCGCATCACGGACCTCGGTGATTTTAAAATGCTGCCTCCGGCCCTGCTCATCTCTGCCCCTTTTTTCCTGAGCAGCAGGGTTTGAAACCCCAGCTATATGTCGCCACATAGTGCACTTGTCAGTTGTCAGCAACTTTGTTGCTTCGTTCATTAACCACAGGTTACCGTATCATTGATTTTACAGTATCTGAGACGTTAAGGAATGTTCTAAACAATTCTAACATGTGTCAGAATGTTTATGCAGGTGCTCATGGGAGTTAGGCGCGTAATATTACATTGCAATGCGTTTATTATATCAGATGCCTTCAGAGAAAACTACAATTAAAATATATTGTCATACCACAGAATAAGCCACCCGCCAAAGTGGCTAGTGGGACTAAAGTCATTACCCGCCAAAGCCGAATTTTACCCACATTTGGCGGGTGCTAATGTAAAGCCCTGATATATATAGTGTGTGTATGTGTACACAGTGTTGCTTGAAAGTTTGTGAACCCTTTAGAATTTTCTATATTTCTGCATAAATATGACCTAAAACATCATCAGATTTTCACAAAAGTCCTAAAAGTAGATAAAGAGAACCCAGTTAAACAAATGAGACAAAAATATTATACTTGGTCATTTATTGATTGAGGAAAACGATCCAATATTACATATCTGTGAGTGGCAAATGTTTGTGAACCTTTGTTTTCAGTATCTGCTGTGACCCCCTTGTACAGCAATAACTGGAACTAAACGTTTCCGGTAACTGTTGATCAGTCCTGCACACCGGCTTGGAGGAATTTTAGCCCCTTCCTCCATACGGAACAGCTTCAACTCTGGGATGTTGGTGGGTTTCCTCAGATGAACTACTCGCTTCAGGTCCTTCCACGACATTTCAATTGGATTAAGATCAGGACTATGACTTGGCCATTCCAAAACATTAACTTTTTCTTCTTTAACCATTCTTTGGTCGAACAACATGTGCGCTTAGGGTTGTGTGCTTGCTGCATGACCCACCCACTATTGAGATTCAGTTCAGGGACAGCTGTCCTGACATTTTCCTTTAAAATTCATTGGTATAATTCAGAATTCATTGTTCCCTCAATGATGGCAAGCCGTCCTGGCCCAGATGCAGCAAAACGGGCCCAACCATGATAGTACCACCACCATCCACCATGTTTCACAGATGGGATCTGGTTCTTATGCTGGAATGCAGTGTTTTCCTTTCTCCAAACATAATGCTTCTCATTTGAACCAAAAAGTTCTATTTTGGTCTCATCCGTCCACAAAACTTTTTTCCAATAGCCTTTTGGCTTCTCCACATGATCTTTAGCAAACTAAAGGCGATCAGCAATGTTCTTTTTGGAGAGCAGTGGCTTTCTCCTTGCAACCCTGCCATGCACACCATTGTTGTTCAGTGTTCTCCTGACGGTGGACTCATGAACATTAGCCAATGTGAGAGAGGCCTTCAGTTGCTTAGAAGTTACCCTGAGGTCTTTTGTGATCTCACCGACTACTACACGCCTTGCTCTTGGAGTGATCTTTGTTGGTCAACCACTCCGGGGGAGGGTAACAATGGTGTTGAATTTCCTCCATTTGTACACAATCTGTCTGACAATGGATTGGTGGAGTCCAAACTCTTTAGAGATGGTTTTGTAACCTTTTCCAGCCTGATGAGCATCAACAACACTTTTTCTGAGATCCTCAGAAATCTCCTGTGCTCGTGCCATGATACATTTCCACAAATGTGTTCTAAAGATCAGACTTTGATAGATCGCTGTTCTTTAAATAAAACAGGGTGCCCACTCACACCTGATTGTCATCCCATTGATTGAAAACACCTGACTCAAATTTCACCTTCAAATTAACTGCTAATCCTAGAGGTTCACATACTTTTGCCACTGACAGATATGTAATATTGGATTTGTCTGTGAAGATTCTCAGTCATCCAGGTCATGGTAAACTGTGGGTGGTAAAAGAGAGCAACTGGACTTGCTTGAAGATTCTTGAAGACGTTTCACCTCTCATCCGAAAGGCTTCTTCAGTCCTGCCTGACTGGTAGGGAGCATCAGGTATTTATCCTCTCATGGATGAAAAGCTCATCTAAGGTGTCATTGAGTCATCCTGTTGGTGTGGATCACTGGGGGCTGGTTGTGAATGGCCTTGAGAGTCGTTAGGATGATCAATGGATTGCCCGTTAGGGTGATCAATAGAATGCTGATTCTCTCTGTCCTCCTGTGAGTCACTGAAAACAGCTGGGTTTTGGTGTGCATTCAGTTGTCTGGGAAGTGTGCCAAGGACTGCATTGTAGGTGGCTGATAAATGTTGTCTTAGACCCCCACCTCTGTTCAGTGATGGCCATTCCAGGTTGACAAAAATGGCTTCTTTAACTCCTCACTCATACCAACGATCCTCTCTGGCTAAAATGTGTACGTTGCAATCCTGAAATGAGTATCCTTTGTTGTTAAGATGAAGGTAGACAGCAGAGTCCTGGCCTGAGGAACTGGCTCTCAGGAGTTGCTCCCAGCCACTGGTTCAGATATGTGGATGACACCTGGGTTAAAATCAAAACCCATGAGGTGGAAGCCTTCTCTAAGCACATCAATGCAGTGGATATTAACATCAACTTCACTCGGGAGGACGTCAGTGGGAATAATTTAGCCTTCTTGGATTGTGATGTACACATTAGACAAGACAGAAGCCTGAGCATTGAGGTCTACTGGAAACCCCCCCCCCCACACACACACACACAGACCGGTACCTACTCTTTGACTCTCACCACCCACTGGAACACAAATTGGGGGTCATTAGGACCTTGCAACACAGGGCTCAGAATATCCCTACAACGATAGAGGGAAAAGAGAAGGAGCAGAATCACATCAAGAAAGCACTTCAGAACTGCGGGTATCCCAACTGGTCTTTCCTCAAGAGCAGAAAAAGGAACAGAACAGACAAGGAGGATAACAGGAACAAATGCAAGAACACTGTCATTCCCTACATTTCTGGTCTATCTGAGAAACTCAGGAGGATCTTCTACAAACACAACATTCCGGTATATTTCAGACCCAGTAACACTCTGAAGCAGAAACTGGTCCACCCTAAGGACAGAATACCCAGATACAAACAGGACAACGTAGTGTATGCCATTCAGTGCAGTGAGGAATGCACGGACACCTATATTGGAGAACCAAAACAACCGCTTCACAGGCGCATGGCTCAACACAGGAGAGCCAGTTCCTCAGGCCAGGACTCTGCAGTCTACCTTCATCTTAACAACAAAGGACACTCATTTCAGGATTGCGACGTACGCATTTTAGCCAGAGAGGATCGTTGGTATGAGTGAGGAGTTAAAGAAGCCATTTTTGTCAACCTGGAATGGCCATCAGTGAACAGAGGTGGGGATCTAAGACATCATTTATCAGCCACCTACAATGCAATCCTTGGCACACTTCCCAGACAACTGAATGCACACCAAAACCCAGCTGTTTTCAGTGACTCACAGGAGGACAGAGAGAATCAGCATTCCATTGATCACCCTAACGGGCAGTCCATTAATCATCCTAATGACTCTCGAGGCCGTTTACAACCAGCCCCCAGTGACCCACACCAACAGGATGACTCAATGACACCTTAGATGAGCTTTTCATCCATGAGAGGATAAATACCTGATGCTCCCTACCAGTCAGGCAGGACTGAAGAAGCCTTTCGGATGAGAGGTGAAACGTCTTCAAGAATCTTCAAGCAAGTCCAGTTGCTCTCTTTTACCACCCACAGTAATATTGGATTATTTTCCTCAATAAATAAAAGACCAAGTATAATATTTTTGTCTCATGTGTTTAACTGGGTCTGTCTCTTTAGATTTTATTCAAAATATTATAATACTGGTCATACAGTGCTGTAAAAAAATTGCCCTTTCTTTGGCTTCTATATTCTTGCATATCCTTCTACCTGGTTTCAGGGAACTGATCATAGAATGAAGTTCCTGTTATGTGCCACAAAGGGCGCTCTTTTATTGCATTCACTAGGTTTGTCTCTCTAGAGTTGTTTGGACTCTCGAGAACGTGAGGACCTAAGCAATATCTCATCTCATCTCATTATCTCTAGCCGCTTTATCCTTCTACAGGGTCGCAGGCAAGCTGGAGCCTATCCCAGCTGACTACGGGCGAAAGGCGGGGTACACCCTGGACAAGTCGCCAGGTCATCACAGGGCTGACACATAGACACAGACAACCATTCACACTCACATTCACACCTACGGTCAATTTAGAGTCACCAGTTAACCTAACCTGCATGTCTTTGGACTGTGGGGGAAACCGGAGCACCCGGAGGAAACCCACGCGGACACGGGGAGAACATGCAAACTCCACACAGAAAGGCCCTCGCCGGCCCCGGGGTTCGAACCCAGGACCTTCTTGCGACAGTGAGGTGACAGTGCTAACCACTACACCACCGTGCCGCCCCCTAAGCAATATCTAGGGGAAAAAATGCATCATATTTCAAGCTATCCATTTCAAATGAACGTTTTCACATGTCTGGAAAAAAATATTGTAAAGATCAAATATTTATCCAACATAAGGCGCACATGCATTGGATGGGAGTTATTTAGGATACCCAGATAGGTTAAAGTGTTGGTGGTTTCCCAACATAAGTTTATTCAGTTCTGTTGAATAAATAAATGAAATAAATTTTCTGTTTTGGAAAGAAAGAAATGGGGGGGGGTTGCTGATCACAAAATTAGATCACTGAATCAGAATTTAAAGTTATACCTGTCAAGTTATATGGTTTTCCCATATTTTGTATGGGAAAATGCAATTTTTTGGCTAATACGGCGTGCACTGATTTGTATCAGAGATTTTTTTTCCGTTACTCCGAGAAAAATTTCTTTGCATCCACCATTTATTTTTTCAAACACGCATGGCCAGTGAAATGGAACTATTTTCGATTTATGTGGTTTTATAGTTGCACGTGGTTTTCTCGGTCATTTAAGTCCATCGGCTCGGACTGCCCAGACTTCTGTGACAGCTGCAGAAGTTATGTTCTGCCAATTTCTCGTGGAACACAACATCCCCCGACTGTGGCAGACCATTTTTCGCAGCTACACAGCAAATTCCTCAGTGTTGAATTAACACCCAGAGTGTTTATATAGGTCCAATTGGACCTATATAAACACTCTGGGTGTTAATTCAACACTGGGGATTTTGCTGTGTAGCGAAAAAAAAAAGTTTCCCGATTCAAAGACTGCACAGGTAAGCATTTGTGTGTGTGTTGTTTTTTTTTTTTAAGTTTTTACTGTTTGCATGTAGGAAAGCTTCCTCCATTATGATGATAATTTAGGGAGGCGATACTGGGAGTTCCCATTGATACAACGGCAACTGTAGTTACCCGGCAAGTTCTGGTTTCGTTCCCTAGACATTTTAATTGCTGATAGACATTATATGTAGACACAGATGACCAACACTCGTTACTACCATCAGTCGTCAGTAAACTGGAAAAGTATTGAATGAAGAGTAATGGTGGTAACGACCGTTAGTAGCCTGCCTCTAAAATGTGTAGTGGGGATGGAAGCAATTTAACACCATCTACATGTTTCACCTTTCTTGAGGACAAAAATCTTCCATCTGGCTGCATCTTCCATGTTACTGTGGTGTTTACCAACATGCCATTTTCCTGCAGTTTCTGGTTGATCTGAAGAAAAGAACCATTATTTTATTACTGAATAATAAAAACCTGTCCTTTTATTAATGCTCTTTTTATCTAATATTATTACTCCTCTAAAGCTGGACTAGCCAAAAATCCACACTTGCACGATCTGGCATTGTTAATCCTGGGTTAAAGTCAAAAGTAGCTCACTAATTCAAGTGCAATACTTTTGATTTTCACTGCAAGACATGAGTGAAAATATCTTGAATATGGGCAAATTTATTATTATGAGATTCTGAAACTATTATAAATCAAATAGTAGGCATCCTTCCATCTCGAGAGATGATGGTAGCACTCTGGCGTCATGGCCGTGGGCAGCGTCTTGTGTGACTTGTCAGTCCTATCCTTGCATGGCAGTCCCGGCCACAGTTGGGACATATGAAAGTAGAAAGGTTCTGGGGTTGTTGTCTCTCTTTTCGTTTCTGTCTCTTTACCTCAAGCTGCTTGTTGCGTTTTGCCTGGCCTGTCGCTAGACTGGCCTTGACTGCATAATGCCATCCACTGCGGTCTACTGTGAGCTGTTCCCAACTGACTGGGTCTATGTCGGTGCACTTTAGGTCACGTTTGCAAACATCCCTGAAGCGCAGTGCTGGGTGTCCTACTGGGTGTTTTCCTGTAGCTAGTTCGCCGTACAAGATGTCCTTCGGGATGCGCCCATCCTTCATTCTAAATACAAGTCCCAGCCAGTGTAGACGTTGCTGGCAAAGGAGGAGATGCATACTCAGGGAGCCAGAACGCTCCAAAACAGTGATGTTGGGTACCCTGTCCCTCCATGAGATACCAAGGATGCACCTCAAGCAGCATAGGTGAAAACTTTCAAGGCGTTTTTCTTGTCTGGCATACGTGGTCCAAGACTCACTGCCGTACAGCAGCGTGCTGAGAACGCACGATTGATACACTTTAAGTTTTGTGTTTAGTGTCAAGTGGTTATTGTTCCACACTCTCTTACCAAGTTGAGTCATCATGCCTGCAGCCCTGGCTAGCCGTCTGTCAATTTCCTTATCTAGAGACAGATTATTTGTGACAGTTGAACCAAGATATGTGAAGTGACCTGTCACTTCAAGCACTTCTGTGCCAATGGTGATGACGGGTAGCTTGGGAATGTCTTGACCCATGATGACAGTTTTCTTAGTGCTGATGGTCAGCGCAAACTCCCTAGAAACATGTGCAAACTGGTTGATCATCTGTTGTAGCTCGTGCTCGACGTGTGTGGTCAATGCTGCATCATCGGCAAACAACAGGTCTCTGAACAGGACTGTGCGGAGTTTGGTCCTGGCTCTCAGTCAGGCCAGGTTAAACAGTTTCCCATCACTGTGGGTGTGTAAGTGGACACCTTGTGTGGCGTAACCAAACTCAAAGTTCAGCAGCAGAGAGAAGAAAATTCTGAACAGAGTCGGGGCCAGGACACACCCTTGTTTCACACCAGTCCAAATTGCAAAGGGTTTGGAGGTCTCCCCATCACAGCTGACCACACCCTGAATATCCTCGTGAAAGGAGATGATGATGCTAAGCAGCTGTGGGGGACAGCCAATCTTCTTCAGTAGTTGAAACAGGCCTTTCCTGCTGACAAGGTCAAAAGCCTTTGTCAGGTCGATAAAGGTGATGTATAACGGCCTCTGCTGCTCGCAGCACTTCTCTTGGAGCTGACATACAGAAAAAAATCATATCTGTTGTGGATCTATCGGCACGAAACCCGCATTGGGATTCCGGGTAAACCCGGTCAGCCAATACCTGAAGCCGGGTAAGGACCACTTTGGCGAAGACTTTTCCCATGATGCTTAGTAGGGAGATGCCCCTATAGCTATTGCAATCACTGTGATCTCCCTTATTCATGTACAAAGTGATGATCTTAGAGTTACGCATTGACTGAGGTACATTGCCCTCTTTCCAGCAAATATTCAACCTATTTTTACACATTTCTTTCTTCTTTCTATTTTCTGCTCATAGAACAAGAGTATTTAATACATAACATTAGTAAAATGCCTAGAAACGGGTTTAATAGTCGTACATTTGACTATATGTATATCTAGACAAATTTGACTACATTAACAATATTTTCACTTGCAATGTAAAATGTCATATTTTGCAGTTCACTGATGAGATGAGGACCACAGATGAGTCTTCTTCTTCTTCTTGCAGTAGAACATACAATAGTGTTGTTAAAACATATCCAAAAATACCAGCACATAAAAAAGTCCCCTCATGTAACCTACCAACTCTAAAATGAATGACTGTATAGCAGGATCCAGCACACTCTGGTCAGACTTCACTTGCAGTTTCACTGTTTGTGTCCTGTATAGATCTGTGGAAGAAAAAAAATCCCACAACACTAAAGTATAATACACAAGTTTCGTGATGTGCTACAAGCTCAGATTTTAACCCCTGGGGCACTTTTTTTTAAAGTTCATTAAGTTAATTGCAAAAACAAATTAAGTCATGTATAGATGGAGGAAACCAAAGAACTTGGAGAAAACCTACAAAGACATCGAGAGAACATGCAAAGAAAGTCTACATAGACAGTAACCAGAGTTCAAAAATCAAACTGGGGACCCCTGAGCTGTGAGGCAGCAATGCTACCCTTTTTTTCAGCAAAGGAACATTATTCCGAATTTTCACAGCTGTTACCTAATGGACTGGTGGCAGTATCCAAGAAGACAAAACAAAACACTCACAAGCAGAACAGACGAAATAGTATTCCATGGTGCACTGATCATCCATGAGCTCTCCAACTTGCACTGCTCCACAATTCTCCCAGTAATTATAATTGTCTGGTTGTCCAGGTAACCATGGTAGGAATGAAGGGTCAGCCTGATCTGACCACTTCCAAGTGTCTCTGGTGAGACCAATCCAAGCCAATGAATCCCCCAGATTGTCTAGGATCTGCATCGCAGTGCTGATGTCTGATTGGGTGATTGTGCTGGCTAAATCTGTGTGATGGGTTTGGCAATATATCTGAGCATCATACCAGGTTAAGGCAAGAGAAGCGTAGGCAACAATCCTGTTAGCAGGACTGTTATTAGCTGTAAAATATAGCAATGAGTTTAAAAAAACAAACACATCCAGGTTTGATTGGTTACTGTTTTATACTACTGGAATTTACATTCCGAGAAAGGATGTGTTAAAACTGACACAAACAGTGTTCACTTATTATATAGTTTTAGGACAACGCTTCTTGTGTTCATTTTGACACATTCACCGTGTTAATGCTTTTAACCCAAAAATGGACATATGCAATATTACTACATCATGTGATGTGTAAAACAATTCAGTCTACACTCATTGTGTTGAATGCTGTGAACAAATACACAGGTTCATTTTAAAACTACACATAACTACTGGATGTGTAAAACAGCTCGACACAAAATGTGTAAACTAGAGTGCTACACATACAGTGGTGCTTGAAAGTTTGTGAACCCTTTAAAATTTTCTATATTTCTGCATAAATATGACCTAAAACATCATCAGAATTTCACACAAGTCCTAAAAGTAGATAAAGAGAACCTAGTTAAACAAATGAGACAAAAATATTATACTTGGTCATTCATTTATTGAGGAAAATGATCCAATATTACATATCTGTGAGTGGCAAAAGTATGTGAACCTTTAGGATTAGCAGTTAATTTGAAGGTGAAATTAGAGTCAGGTGTTTTCAATCAATGGGATGACAATCAGGTGTGAGTGGGCACCCTGTTTTATTTAAAGAACAGGGATCTATCAAAGTCTGATCTTCACAACACATGTTTGTGGAGGTGTATCATGGCACGACAAAAGGAGAATTCTGAAGACCTCAGAAAAAGTGTTGTTGATGCTCATCAGGCTGGAAAAGCATCTCTAAAGGGTTTGGACTCCACCAATCCACAGTCAGACAGATTGTGTACAAATGGAGGAAATTCAAGACCATTGTTACCCTCCCCAGGAGTGGTCGACCAACAAAGATCACTCCAAGAGCAAGGTGTGTAATCGTCGGACAGGTCACAAAGGACCCCAGGGTAACTTCTAAGCAACTGAAGGCCTCTCTCACATTGGCTAATGTTAATGTTCATGAGTCCACCATCAGGAGAACACTCGTCTGCAGTTTGCTAAAGATCATGTGGAGAAGCCAGAAGCCTATTGGAAAAATGTTTTGTGGATAGATAGATCAAAATAGAACTTTTTGGTTTAAATAAGAAGTGTTATGTTTGGAGAAAGGAAAACACTGCATTCCAGCATAAGAACCTCATCCCATCTGTGAAACATGATGGTGGTAGTATCATGGTTTGTGCCTGTTTTGCTGCATCTGGGCCAGGACGGCTTGCCATCATTGATGGAACAATGAATTCTGAATTAAACCAGCAAATTCTAAAGGAAGATGTCAGGATATCTGTCCATGAACTGAATCTCAAGAGAAGGTGGATCATGCAGCAAGGCAACAACTCTAAGCACACCAGTTGTTCTACCAACGAATGGTTAAAGAAGAATAAAAGTTAATGTTTTGGAATGGCCAAGTCAAAGTCCTGACCTTAATCCAATTGAAATGTTGTGGAAGAACCTGAAGTGAGCAGTTCATGTGAGGAAACCTACCAACATCCCAGAGTTGAAGCTGTTCTGTAGAGAAGAATGGGCTTAAATTCCTCCAGGCCAGTGTGCAGGACTGATCAACAGTTACCGGAAATGTTTAGTTCCAGTTATTGCTGCACAAGGGGGTCACACCAGATACTGAAAGCAAAGGTTCACATACTTTTGCCACTCACAGATATGTAATATTGGATCATTTTCCTAAATGACCAAGTATAATATTTTTGTCTCATTTGTTTAACTGGGATCTCTTTTAGGACTTGTGTTATAATCTGATGATGTTGTAGGTCATATTTATCCAGAAATATAGAAAATTCTAAAGGATTCAGCAACTTTCAAGCAGCACTGTAGTTTGTGTAGTTAGTAAGTTTTCTAATTCAACGTGTTGCCGAGCAATCATCTGTCTGACAAAGGAACATTGAAAGCACTATCAGTTGATTTTAATTTACTGACTTTTTTAATGACAGTGACATCGTTGACTTTGTAAGGCAAGATTGAGTATTTCAGAAAATGCAGATCTTCACCAGTTTTTCCCTGATGAGGTCTTATGCTTTAAGGATGGATCTAGAGGTGGTCTTCAGGTTGGATTTGCTGTGTGTTCTGAAATGCTTTACTGTTCACCAGGGTTGTAAAAAAATTTCAGTTATTGTGGCTTTCCTGTCAGCTGGAATTAGTCTGGCCGTTCACTTTTGACTTCTCACATGAACAAGGTACGTATGCCTGCAGAACTGCTGTTCTGGATTTTATTTTATTTTATTTTATTTTATTTTATTTGTTTGTTTGTTTGTTTGTTTGTTTGTTTGTTTGTTTGTTTGTTTGCATTTCGGACCATTCTCCCTGTAAACTCTGAGACTGTTGTGTTTGGAAATCCAATGTGATCAGCAGTTTCTGAAGTACTCAAATCAGCCCATCTGGCACTATCAGTACAATGATCAAAGTCACTTAGACCACATTTCCCCCATTCTGATGTTTGATATAAATACAAACTGAAGAAGCTCTTGACCTTGTGGTTATTCCAGAAGCCAGGTTGACTGAAAACTCTGAGTTTGTTAACCATGAAATGAGGGAAAAGCTGTGTTTTCCATTCCAGAAAGAGAGATAACTCAATCTCTGAATCAGTTACCACAGTAATTGTTTCTCACTGTTTCCTCCCTCCTGTTGAGCCTGAAGCAGCTCTCAGACATGGGGTGTCATTTCCTCATTAACCTGATTAATGTTGAAGCCAAATTAATTTGCATAGCCTTATGTCAGGAGAGAATTTTGAGACCCAGCTTTGATGTCTTATGTAATCACTAGCATCTAAAATATCATAGAATTTTATTGTTCTTTGGAAATATACAACCCCGATTCCAAAAAAGTTGGGACAAAGTACAAATTGTAAATAAAAACGGAATGCAATGATGTGGAAGTTTCAAAATTCCATATTTTATTCAGAATAGAACATAGATGACATATCAAATGTTTAAACTGAGAAAATGTATCATTTAAAGAGAAAAATTAGGTGATTTTAAATTTCATGACACATCTCAAAAAAGTTGGGACAAGGCCATGTTTACCACTGTGAGACATCCCCTTTTCTCTTTACAACAGTCTGTAAACATCTGGGGACTGAGGAGGCAAGCTGCTCAAGTTTAGGGATAGGAATGTTAACCCATTCTTGTCTAATGTAGGATTCTAGTTGTTCAACTGTCTTAGGTCTTTTTTGTCGTATCTTCCGTTTTATGATGCGCCAAATGTTTTCTATGGGTGAAAGATCTGGACTGCAGGCTGGCCAGTTCAGTACCCGGACCCTTCTTCTATGCAGCCATGATGCTGTAATTGATGCAGTATGTGGTTTGGCATTGTCATGTTGGAAACTGCAAGGTCTTCCCTGAAAGAGACGTCATCTGGATGGGAGCATCTGACCACTAGGCGGTGTGTATGACTGGTGGTACACGTACACGGAGAAACCACAAAAAATCGACTCAATGGGTTTACCATTTTTTCTTAGGTATGGTGCTCCGCTGGAGCTGTCGTCTGGATGGGAGCATATGTTGCTCTAGAACCTGGATATACCTTTCAGCATTGATGGTGTCTTTCCAGATGTGTAAACTGCCCATGCCACACACACTAATGCAACCCCATACCATCAGAGATGCAGGCTTCTGAACTGAGCGCTAATAAGAACTTGGGTCGTCCTTCTCCTCTTTAGTCCGAATGACATGGCGTCCCTGATTTCCATAAAGAACTTCAAATTTTGATTCGTCTGACCACAGAACAGTTTTCCACTTTGCCACAGTCCATTTTAAATGAGCCTTGGCCCAGAGAAGACGTCTGCACTTCTGGATCATGTATAGATATGGCTGCTTCTTTGAACTATAGAGTTTTAGCTGGCAACGGCGGATGGCACGGTGAATTGTGTTCACAGATAATGTTCTCTGGAAATATTCCTGATCCCATTTTGTGATTTCCAATACAGAAGCATGCCTGTACCGGTATGTAATGCAGTGCCGTCTAAGGGCCCGAAGATCATGGGCACCCAGTATTGTTTTCCGGCCTTGACCCTTACGCACAGAGATTCTTCCAGATTCTCTGAATCTTTTGATGATATTATGCACTGTAGATGATATGTTCAAACTCTTTGCAATTTTACACTGTCTAACTCCCTTCTGATATTGCTCCACTATTTGTCGGCGCAGAATTAGGGGGATTGGTGATCCTCTTCCCATCTTTACTTCTGAGAGCCGCTGCCACTCCAAGATGCTCTTTTTAGTCATGTTAATGACCTATTGCCAATTGACCTAATGAGTTGCAATTTGGTCCTCCAGCTGTTCCTTTTTTGTACCTTTAACTTTTCCAGCCTCTTATTGCCCCTGTCCCAACTTTTTTGAGATGTGTTGCTGTCATGAAATTTCAAATGAGCCAATATTTGGCATGAAATTTCAAATTGTCTCACTTTTGACATTTGATATGTTGTCTATGTTCTATTGTGAATACAATATCAGTTTTTGTGATTTGTAAATTATTGCATTCCGTTTTTATTTACAATTTGTACTTTGTCCCAACTTTTTTGGAATCGGGGTTGTATACTCGTTCTGAATTTGACGTCTGCAACATGGTCCAAAAAGTTGGGATGGGGCAACAAAATACTGAGAAAGTTGTGGAATGCTGAAAAACACCTGTTTGGAATGTTGTACATGTAAACAGGTTCATTTCTATTTGGAACAGCAGAGTCATTCACAAGCAAGGGTGGAAAAACTGTGTGGACAAATAGTCCAACAGTATAAGAACAACATTTCTCAACAAAGAATTTCAAGAAATTTAGGCATTTCACTATCAGTAATCCATAATATCAACAAAAGATTCAGAGAATCCAGAGAAACCTCTACACATAAGGGGCAAGGAGACATCAACACTTCATGGGAGCACTTCAGAAGTGCAGGTATCCCAACTGGGCTTTCGTCAAGGCCAGAAAAAGAAACATAATTGACAGGGACGAAAACAGCAACAAGCTCAAGAATATTGTCATTCCCTACATTTTTGGAATATCTGAGAAACTCAGGAGGATCTTCTACAAACGCAACATTCCGGTACATTTCAGACCCAGCAACACTCTGAGGCGGACATTGGTCCACCCTAAGGACAGAATACCCAGATACAAACAGGACAACATAGTGTATGCAATTCAATGCAATGAGGAATGCTGTACTTTGGGGAAACGAAACAACTGCTTCACAGGTGCATGGCTCAGCACAGGAGAGCCAGTTCCTCAGGCCAGAAATCTGCAGTCTATCTTCATCTCAATAACAAAGGATACTCGTTTCAGGACTGTAATGTACACATTTTCGCCAGAGAAGACTGGTAGTTTGAAAGAGGCGTAAAAGAAGCCATCTTCGTCAACCTGGAACAACCATCACTGAACAGAGGAGGAGGCTTTCTTTTTCTCTCCTCCTGTGTAAAGACCACAAGCGGAGGCCATCCACATCGGATCTGCTTTAATATCAACAGATCTTCATTTAAGGTACGTGAATCTTTTCATCATGGCACACCTTCAGCTTGCTCAGTGTGCTGAGTGCAGGATGTTTAGTCATTCTTCCTCCGTCGCTAGCGATCGCTTTATTAGCTTTATTTGTGATAAGTGCAGATTAGTTAGCTCTATGACGGAGAAGATTACAGTGCAAGAAGTGCATGTCCAGGCTTGAGAGCAGGTTAGTGAGCGTGAGAACAGTGTAGTTTCTGTAGGGGAAAGTCTGGATGCCCTAGGTGGAGTTAGTAATCCCCCAACTCCGGCATTAGAGCCCTTACAGTGGGGCGAATGGGTGACGGCTCAGCGGCATAAGCGTAGAGCCAAAGCTACTGCTGAGGCTCGCCCACAGGAGCACCACTCCCCTCCGCGTCACGTGCCGAACAGGTTTGCTCTCCTTAGTGATGCACCCACTGAGAAACCTGAAAGAGCTCTGGTTATAGGGGACTCTATCATACGGCACGTGAAATTAGCTCAGCCTTTAGGGGCACCAGCAGCTTTAGTCAGGTGTATACCGGGAGCCAGGGTGCCAGACATAGCAGGTAATCTTAGGGTCCTAGGCAAGCACAGGTTCTCAAAGATAGTTATCATGCAGGAGCTAATGGTATATGCCTTTGTCAGTCTGAGGTTACTAAGAGTAACTTTGTAGAGGTGTTTAAATTAGCGAAGGCGATGTCCGATGCTGTAGTATGCTCTGGCCCCATCCCAATGTGGCGTGGCGATGTAGCTTACAGCAGGTTATGGTCACTGAACTGCTGGCTGTCCAGGTGGTGCTCTGAAAACAGTGTGGGCTTAATAGATAATTGGGCTAATTTTGAGGGCACTGCTGGCCTGTTAGGGCGGGACGGTATCCATCCCACTCGGGAAGGTGCTGCTCTCATATCCTGCAGCATAGGTCATAGTCTCAGAACAGGCCTAGTTAATTTCTGACAATCCAGAGCCAAGGCCAGGGAGCAGACGAACAGGCTAAACCGACTGTCTGCTAGCTGCACAGAGTCGTCACTCAGGGTCCACTACATCGAGACTGTGTCTGTTCCCCGAGCTCAACAAAAAGGTAGAAATTTTCAGAGAGTTTGTTCCAGTAACCTAATCAATATAAAATTAGATCATACTGACTGTACAGCTGCTGCCAGCACCTTTGATCTAAATATTAGATCTCTTACATCTAAAGCGCTAATGGTTAATGAACTCATTACTGATCAGGAGTTTAATGTACTGTGTTTAACAGAAACATGGATTAAGCCAAATGAATATATAGCATTAAATGAAGCGAGTCCTCCTGGATACAATTATATACACCAGCCTCGTCTAACTGGCAGAGGAGGAGGCATAGCGGTTATTTATAACGATTATCTAGGTGTAACATAAAAACCTGGTTATAAATTTAATACATTTGAAGTTCTTCATACTCATATAATGTATGTCGCCTCGAAAAATAAGTCTACCCAGTTAATTCCATTGCTTATTATTTACAGGCCCCCGGGGCCATATTCTGAGTTTCTTTCTGAATTTGCAGATTTTATCTCAGATCTGGTTATTTCCTTATGTAGCCCAGGCTGTAAAGCATCATAATTTTGTTAAGACTATCCTCTTAAAATAATCCATTTTATTTGTGAACGAAAAAACCATTCATTGAAAGTAATTGATCAGTTATTAAAATTCTAAACGCAATTCAATGTGTTTTGAAATAAATAGATGCTTTATAAATAATTCATTGAAATTGATTATATACACTAAAAACTATTGGAAAGTGTTTAAAATGGAGAAAAGGAGAAATAGAGAAAAAAAAGGAGTTGCTGCAGAAGGCTATGTAGAACGAACTTCCCGAATAGCCAATTAGTGCATCTTGTGCGCCCCAGGTGATCAACCTCATAGGTTACATCTGGTGGTAACTTCCTGTTTTGCGGCCATGTTTACGGTTGCTGCCTCGTGCGTTGTCTGATCCAAACGCAGATAAAACCTGTTTTCATCCACGGGAGCAGTGTGAGACCGGACGATTTCTGCCGATCGGGCGAGGGTAATTGCTGGAACGCTTGTTCCTAAATTGATCACTCGGTCAGGTTTTTTTTTTCTGTGACTTCATTTGATGAGGTCCCAGCCAAGGTCCACCGTCTATCGGGGAGTTTCCAGCTGGGTTCGTGTGAGGTTTCCAGAGATCCAGAGAGATTGTCTCTAGAGTCCATGATCCATAGATTCCCAGTGTGAGCTGGGTGGCGAGCCACTTTGAAACCACCGATATTGAACTGAGAGTGGTGAAGGATTCCTTCATTCCCCCTTCCTCACGGACTGTGTGGTAGGACAGAATACACATACACTGATACACTTGACACAGATCTGAAGAAAAAGGGCCCCAACGCTAACTTTGGGACAGAGGGTTTTATTTTGCCGGCTTATTATTTTTAGTTGTTATTTTTTCATTGAATGCCTTGCAACAGATTGTGTATTTTTTTATTATTATTGATTATTAATAACAAGTGCACACACAAAAAAACCCCTCAAACCATTGTTTCTTGTGTTTTTCCAACTACTCAACGACAAAGACTCTCACAAGCTTATAGTCTTCTGTTACTGGTCCATCTATTAATATTGACTACTTACCTGTGCCCTGTTGCTACAATCTGTAACAAGGGGGTTACAGATTTGGCGAGCCAGCCAGGAGAGCTGTGTTGAGTGTCTAATTGTTAAATTTATTTTGTGTGTACAAGCTGCTGAAATTAAAGGTAGGTCCCCCCCAAAACAAAATAATAATAATAAAAATAAAATAAAATTAGAAAAATAAATACAGCAAAATGGAAACAGTAATGCAGGAATCAGTTGCAATTCCCTGCTCTGTAGTGGTTAGTGGATTAACTGAGACAGATAGTGATGATGAAGTATCTACTTACCTTCAGAAATATGGTTCAATCAAACGTTTTCTTCGCATAGATGATCCCAAATCAGATTTCCACAGACACATCATTGTAGAGTTCACACACAGCACTGCTATGGAAGCCTTAGAGCCCCTATTGCCCCTTAAGCTTCAAAGCCCCACCCAGACCAACATGGTGTATGAAGTGAAGAGCTTGGCAGGTGTTTACACATTAGATGCCCGGAGCAAAGCTACCAAAGCATACATGGAACAACTTTGTGATATTGCCAAGCTGAGTGGAACATCACTAGAGCAAATGCTGAAAGAAGAGCTGGCACATCTTACTTTGTCTACAGCTAGCACACTGTCCTCTTCTCCTCAGCCTCACCAAGATCTCTCACCTGAGCAGAGCCCACTCTCCAAAACGGAACCACCTCATCTGGAAAATGTCTCATCCTCTCCACGACTTTCTTTTGTCGAACCACTTGATCTTGCAGCTAAGAAATCTTCTCACGATGAGGGTCAGCCTCATACCTCTTCAATCTTCACAAAAAACCTGACCGAGTTAACCTTGTCGCCGACTCCTCCAGTTGTGACTGGTAGCATGACCCAGTCCACCATCGACTTGAATCCCCCCAGCATTCAACGAGTGGTGGTTGAACACGTTGTCCGCAGCAGTGAAAGCCCATCACACCTGGCTACACCAGGTAGGCTTCGAGCTTTCTCAGGGAAATGTCCACGGTTTAATAATGAAGTGGATTTCGACACATGGCGTACCAGTGTTGAAGTTCTCATGAAAGATCCCTCAGTCTTTGATTCATACTGCATGCATCGCATCCTTGACCGTCTCCTCCCTCCTGCTTCTGAGATGACTAAGCATCTTGGCCCACATGCTAAACCTTCGGCCTATCTTGAACTACTGGACTCTGCCTATGGAACAGTTGAAGATGGCGATGAACTATATGCCAGGTTCATGAATACACTTCAAAATGATGGGGAGAAGCCATCTGCTTTTCTGCAGAGGTTGCATGTGGCACTGGGCACAACTATGAGACGTGGTGGTGTGTCCTCTCATGATTTCGACCAGCAGCTTTTAAAGCAGTTCTGCCATGGCTGCTGGGAAAATTCCCTAATAGTCGACCTCCAGCTTGAACAAAGAAAGAGAAATCAACCATCCTTTGCAGAACTGTTGCTGCTATTAAGGACCGAAGAGGATAAACAGGCGGCGAAAGTGAGTCGCATGAAGCAGCATTTGGGAAGCCCCAAGCCTGTTTATAGTGCCAGTAAACAGCGTGTCATGTCTCATCTTCAAACAGCATATGCTGCTACTGATTCTGACTATTGCACTGAAGTCGAGATGCTGAGGAAAGAGATATCAGACATTAGCGCCCAGCTATAATAGCATGACAGTTGAGAGTAAAAAACAGAAATTGCCCAAACAGAAAGCAAAGTCCCTTGCTTCTAGTGCCAAAGCCGAGGCTCACCTCATGAAAAAGAAAGGAACAACTCAGCAGAGCCCCGCTATCAAAATGAGCAGCAAACCACGCCCTTGGTACTGCTTCCAGTGTGGGGAGGATGGTCATATCGTCTCGGCATGTGACAATGAGCCAAATCCTTCCCTCGTAGCAGCAAAGAAAAAACAGCTGAGAGAAAGGCAGGCTGCATGGGAGTCTTCCAATCCCCTTGGCAATCAGGCACATTTAAACTGATATCGGCTTCCATAGAGGGACGTATGGGAGTGACACCTGATAAATCCAGTCCCACAATTGAAAAACCTGCCTGGAAGAGAGCTCGAAATAAGAGGAAACCCAGTACACTTCCTCGTGGCCTTGTGGGAACTAAAACCACAGCTCGGGTAACTATTGCGGGAAAAGACACCAGTTGTCTTTTAGATACAGGTTCGCAGGTGACTACGGTGCCCTGGTCTTTTTATGAGCAACACCTTCCAGATCTGACCATCCATCCATTAGGCAATCTTCTTGACGTGGAGGGTGCCAACGGCCAACTAGTCCCCTACTTAGGATACATTGAGCTCTCTCTCACATTTCCAAAAGACTTTGTAGGGACTGACATTGAAGTCCAAACTTTGGCGTTAGTTATTCCCCACCTCAGATCTACAGTCCATGAACAGGTACTTGTTGGCACCAACACTCTTGACACCCTGTATGCTGACCTTCGAGATGACCCAAATTTCTCCACCTTTCAGCCATTGCCTTATGGCTACAGGGCTGTCCTCACAATCCTTCAACTGCATCAGAAAGGCTCCACCAGTAGTAGCCTTGGCTGGGCTAAGACTATTGGAAAGGCACCTGAGGTTGTTCTAGCAGGACAGACAGTTGTCCTCGAAAGCATGGTTAATGTCTCTAGTGCTCATTCTGAGAAGTACGTCATTATTGAACAACCATCAGCATCCTCCTTACCCAGCGGCCTCCTGGTCACAGTTAGCTTGGTCAGCTTGCCAACAAAACAACCTTGCCACCTACCTGTTGTGTTGAAAAATGAAAACGAACATGACATTACAATTCCGTCCAAGACAATATTGGCAGATGTTAATGCTGTTGTGAAAGTGTTACACAAAGAACAAACAGTAAAAGAACCAAACCCCCCTGACCTGGAAAGGGAGTCCCCTCAACCGACAAAATTGAGTTTTGATTTTGGAGACTCACCTTTACCCCCCGAGTGGAGAGAACGGGTAACAAACATGTTGAACTCCATGCCAGACGTCTTCTCCCATCACGACCTAGATTTTGGACATACAGACAAAGTTAAGCATCGTATCAGGCTCAGTGATGAAACCCTTTCAAGTTCAGACCACGTCCGATACACCCCCATGATGTGGATGCAGTGAGAAAACACCTACAGGAGCTCCTTGATTCAGGGGTTATTCAAGAGTCTGAGTCCCCGTTCGCATCTCCTATTGTCGTTGTCAGGAAGAAGGATGGTTCTGTTCGTCTTTATATAGATTTCAGGAAGTTAAACCTTCAGACAATTAAAGATGCCTATGCTCTCCCAAAGCTTGAGGAGGCATTCTCTGCGCTGGCTGGGTCGAAGTGGTTCTCCATCCTGGACCTTAAATCAGGGTACTATCAGATCGAAATGGAAGGATCAGACAAGCAGAAGACAGCGTTTGTTTGCCCGGTAGGATTTTGGGAGTTCAATAGAATGCCCCAGGGTATTACCAATGCGCCATCAACATTCCAACGACTGATGGAGAAGTGTGTTGGAGAGATGAACCTTAAAGAGGTTTTAGTGTTCATTGACGACCTGATTATTTTTTCATCTTCCTTGGAGGAGCACGAACAGCTCCTGAAGCGTGTCTTAGAATGGCTGAAGGAATACGGACTGAAGTTGGCACCAGGGAAGTGTAAATTTTTCCAGACCTCTGTCAGGTATCTTGGTCATGTGGTTTCTGAGAAGGGTGTACAAACAGACCCAGAGAAAGTAAAGGCCCTGACAACGTGGCCTGTCCCCACCAACCTAAAGGAACTCCAGTCCTTTTTAGGTTTTGCAGGGTATTACAGAAGGTTTATTCAGGGGTATTCTCATGTCATCAAGCCCCTAACTGAATTAACCTCCGGTTATCCACCCCTTCGGAAGGGCAAAAAACCTAAGAAAGCCACAGGCCGAGAATATTACAACCCAAAGGAGCCTTTTCATCAGAGATGGACACCCCAGTGTCAGGAAGCATTCCACCTGATAATCCAGAAGTTGACTTCAGCTCCGGTCTTAGGTTTCGCAGACCCCCAGCTTCCGTATGTTCTACATACAGATGCCAGCACCCTCGGTGTTGGGGCTGCACTGTACCAGGTTCAGGATGGCCAACCAAGAGTTATAGCCTTTGCTAGCCGAGGACTCTCAAAGAGCAAAAGGAAGTATCCTGCCCATAAACTCGAATTTCTGGCCCTGAAGTGGGCCATTACAGAAAAAATTTCGGATTATTTATATGGGACAGATTTCACTGTGGTTACCGATAGTAACCCGTTGACTTACCTTTTAACCTCAGCCAAGCTTGACGCAACAGGTTACCGGTGGCTGTCCAGCCTGTCGACGTTCTCCTTCCGACTTCAGTACAGAGCTGGCAAGCGAAACTTGGACGCTGACGCCTTGTCTCGCCGTTCCCATGGACCACCAGAGGACGACCCTGTATCACAAAAAGAAAGTGAGAGAATCCGGCAATTTGCTTTGTACCACCTGAGTGATGCTGACACATCACACACTGTTCCTCAGGAGGTGATTCAAGCGATTTGTGATCGACACATGGTCACCAGTGTCGGAGGTGCGAAGGCTGAAAGCTCCAGCCCTGGGTTGACTTTAGTTGAATCTCTTTCTCATCAGCCCACAGCCATTCCAGACTGTTTTCAGGAAGAGCAAATGGATGGGTTTCCTTTTGTACCCTCATTTTCCGAAGAGGAACTAAGGAAAAAGCAGAGATCAGATCCTGCAATCAATGAAGTGATTGTTCAAATGGAGACTGGTAAAACCCCACCTCCCACCCTCAAAGCAGAGCTGCCTGAGCTCCCTTTGCTACTGTGAGAGCTCAACAAGCTGGAGCTACGGAATGGAGTGCTCTATCGACAGCAGCAAGACGGACCCAATGTCACCTTCCAGTTAGTGCTCCCTGAGGAGTTAAGAGCAGCAGCCCTGCAGAGCCTCCATAATGACATGGGCCATTTAGGAGTTGAGCGGACAGTCGATCTAGTAAGAGCCAGATTCTACTGGCCAAAAATATATATGGCTGTTGAAAAACTGATCAAAACCTGCGAGCGATGTGTCCGCCGTAAAACTCCTCCTGAGACAGCTGCTCCACTCGTCAATATAAAGACTTGTCGGCCTCTGGAACGCTTGTGTATTGACTTCTTATCCTTGGAGCCAGATCGATCCAACACAAAGGATGTATTAGTCATTACCGATCACTTCACAAAGTATGTGCTAGCCATACCAACTCCAAACCAGCGAGCCCGTACGGTAGCAAAATGTCTTTGGGATAATTTCATAGTGCATTATGGCTTCCCAGAGCGACTACTCAGCGACCAGGGCCCAGACTTTGAGTCGCACACCATACGGGAACTCTGTGAGCTGGCAGGGATAAAAAAAGTGCATACGACTCCATACCATCCCAGAGGAAATCCGGTTGAGAGGTTCAACCGTACACTTCTCCAAATGCTCGGGACATTGAGTCAACCTGACAAACTGCATTGGAAAGACTTTGTGAAACCTCTCGTGCATGCCTATAATTGCACCAAAAATGATACGACTGGATTTTCCCCCTATGAATTGATGTTTGGGAGACAGCCCAGGCTTCCCATCGACCTAGCCTTTGGCCTGCCCACCAACACCAATGAGCTGTCTCATTCCCAGTATGTCAAAGACCTAAAATGTCGCTTGGAACAGAGTTACAGGATTGCAACATCCAATGCGCAAAAGAATGCTGATCAAAATAAGACCCGGTTTGACAGACGAGTTGTGGACTCATCCTTGGAAGTGGGTGATAGGGTCCTTGTTCGTAATGTCAAGCTGTGTGGAAAGCATAAACTGGCAAACAAGTGGGAGGACGATGTCTACACTGTTCTCAGGAAAGCTGGTGACATGCCTGTCTACACCGTTAAGCCTGAGGGCAAAGATGGGCCAGTGCGCACCCTACATCGTGACCTGCTCCTCCCTTGTGGCTTTCTATCTGCAGCTGTGATGAATGAACCTGTCAAACAGCTCCCGGTCAAAAGACCTAGGACAAGACAATGTCCCACCACTGAAAGTGAGGAAGAGGAGGAGGACTCTGACTCGGAAATTGTAGTCACTCGAATGTTTTCCCCTTTCCAGACACCAGAGCCCAAGGTCAATGAGACTTACATGTTGAGGAATCCCCCATGTGCGATCAGACAGTCAAATGAACCGGATGTGTCATCTGCTCCAGTTCTCTCTGATTCTCCGGCATACGAGCTCCTGGCCGAGAACAGAGATGAGCTATCCATGCAGAACCCACCTGAAGAAGTCAATCCACCTGAACAAGACAATCTACCTGAACAAGTTAACTCACCTGAACAAATACATAAAACAGATCAAACAGAAAGTGACTTACCTGAAAATGTAAACCCTGTAGAAGAAGGAAACTTACCTGATTATGTCATCCTGCCATGTGATGTCCATGATGAACAGCTTCCGGTGCTCTCCGATGTAACAGCAAGTAAAGAGGACATGGATAGGACTGGAAGTGGAGAATCTGAGGAGAAAAGAAAGGATGAGTTGGATGAAATGGAGATAGAGAGACAGACAGAAATGGATACCTCTGTCAGGAGATCAGGGAGGACACGACAACTGCCAAAGCGACTTGACTATGCTGAACTTGGGAATCCCTTGGTCACAGTGGTTAAGTCATTCTTTCATGGACTAACTACAGCACTGGCCGATGCTTTGAGTGAAGAAGAGAACTCCCTATACCCCTCTGACCTGCCCACTCAGATAAATTATATTTGATTGCTGCCATGTACAGGGATGTACATAAGATCAGGAGGGGAGGGTGTAGCCCAGGCTGTAAAGTGTCATAATTTTGTTAAGACTATCCTCTTAAAATAATCCATTTTATTTGTGAACGAAAAAACCATTCATTGAAAGTAACTGATCAGTTATTAAAATTCTAAAAGCAATTCATTGTGTTTTGAAATAAATAGATGCTTTATAAATAATTCATTGAAATTGATTATATGCACTAAAAACTATTGGAAAGTGTTTAAAATGGAGAAAAGGAGAAATAGAGAAAAAAAAAAGGAGTTGCTGCAGAAGACTATGTAGAACGAGCTTCCCGAATAGCCAATTAGTGCATCTTGTGCGCCCCAGGTGATCAACCTCGTAGGTTACATCTGGTGGTAACTTCCTGTTTTGCGGCCATGTTTACGGTTGCTGCCTCGTGCGTTGTCTGATCCAAACGCAGATAAAACCTGTTTTCATCCATGGGAGCAGTGTGAGACCGGACGATTTCTGCCGATCGGGCGAGGGTAATTGCTGGACCGCTCGTTCCTAAATTGATCACTCGGTCAGGTTTTTTTTTTCTGTGACTTCATTTGATGAGGTCCCAGCCAAGGTCTACCGTCTATCGGGGAGTTTCCAGCTGGGTTCGTGTGAGGTTTCCAGAGATCCAGAGAGATTGTCTCTAGAGTCCATGATCCATAGATTCCCAGTGTGAGCTGGGTGGCAAGCCACATTGAAACCACTGATATTGAACTGAGAGTGGTGAAGGATTCCTTCATTCCCCCTTCCTCACGGACTGTGTGGTAGGACAGAATACACATACACTGATACACTTGACACGGATCTGAAGAAAAAGGGCCCCAACGCTAACTTTGGGACAGAGGGTTTTATTTTGCCGGCTTATTATTTTTAGTTGTTATTTTTTCATTGAATGCCTTGCAACAGATTGTGTATTTTTTTTATTATTATTGATTATTAATAACAAGTGCACACACAAAAAAACCCCTAAAACCATTGTTTCTTGTGTTTTTCCGACTACTCAACGACAAAGGCTCTCACAAGCTTATAGTCTTCTGTTACTGGTCCATCTATTAATATTGACTACTTACCTGTGCCCTGTTGCTACAATCTGTAACAAGGGGGTTACACTTAGACAAAGCTTTAGTTGTCAGAGATTTTAATATTCACTTCGATAACTCAGAAGACCCTTTAAAAACAGCGTTTGTGTCCATCTTAGATTCAGTCGGGATTAAGCAGAATGTCATAGGACCGACCCATAATGGTGGTCACACCCTTGATCTAATACTAACATTCAGATTAAACGTAGACAATATAGTCATACTTCCACAGTCTGAAGTTATCTCAGATCATTGTCTCATCTCATTCAAACTATGTCTGAGTAATAATATATGCACCTCACCACGCTACTGTATTAAACGTACTTTCACGTCAACTACTGCACAGAGCTTTATAAATGATCTCCCAGAGCTGTCAACTTTGATTGGGTCACTGTCAGCCCCTGCAGAACTTGATCAGGCAACTGAATGCTTAGAGTCAACATTCCGCCATACTTTAGATAATGTAGCTCCTCTAAAAAGGAAAATGGTCAGAGACAAAAAATTAGCACCCTGATATAATGATGACACTCGCACATTAAAACAGACCACTCGAAAATTGGAACATAAATGGTGTCAAACAAAATTGGTAGTGTTCAAATTAGATTGGAAGGAGAGCTTCCTGAAGTATAGAAAAGCTCTTAGTGCTGCGAGATCAACATATTTCTCCTCCCTAATAGAAGATAACAAAAATAATCCTAGATTCCTATTTAATACTGTAGCAAAATTAACCAGGAATAAGTCCACTATCAACACATGCACACCTGCAGTATGTAGTAGCAACGACTTCATGAATTTTTTTAATGACAAAATTGAGAATATCCGACAAAAAATTCAAACTACTAATTTAAGGTTAGACAATGAAAGTGACCTTGTAGTTAACAATATAACTGTATCAGATCATCAGTTAGAATGTTTTACTCCCCTAAAAGAAACTGAATTATTTTCATTAATCTCTACATCAAAAGCCTCAACTTGCGTACTAGATCCCTTACCTACACATCTATTCAAACAGATAATGCCTGGAGTAATTGAACCGCTTCTAAAAATAATAAATTCTTCTCTTATGATTGGCTATGTACCCAAATCCTTTAAACTAGCAGTTATCAAACCCCTGATTAAAAAACCTGACCTTGATCCCTGTCAGCTGTCCAATTATCGGCCAATATCAAACCTCCCCTTTATCTCCAAGATCCTTGAAAAAGCTGTGGCACAGCAGTTATGCTCATATTTACATAGGAATAACATCCATGAAATGTATCAGTCAGGATTTAGACCTCATCATAGCACAGAGACAGCACTGGTTAAAGTAGTAAACGACCTACTGTTGGCATCTGATCAGGGCTGTGTCTCACTACTTGTGTTGCTTGACCTTAGTGCAGCATTTGATACCATTGATCATTCTATTCTTCTGGATAGACTAGAAAATGTTGTGGGAGTTAAGGGAATGGCCCTCTCCTGGCTCAGGTCTTATCTAACTGATCGTTATCAGTATGTTGATATAAATGGTGATATTTCTAGACGTACCGAGGTAAAGTTTGGTGTTCCACATGGTTCTGTCTTGGGTCCACTGCTTTTTTCTCTATATATGTTACCTCTGGGCGATATTATTCGTAAACATTGTAATAGTTTCCACTGTTATGCTCATGACACACAGTTGTATGTCTCTGCAAAACCTGATGAGAGACACCAGCTTAATAGAATTGAGGAATGTGTTAAGGACATTAGACACTGGATGCTTATTAATTTCCTTCTGCTTAACTCTGACAAGACTGAAGTACTTGTGCTAGGACCACATACAGCTAGAAGTAAGTTTTCTGATTACAAAGTGACTCTGGATGACCTTTCTGTTTCTTCACGTGCAGCAGTAAAAGACCTCGGAGTGATTATTGACCCCAGTCTTTCATTCGAAACTCACATTGATAACATCACCCGGATAGCTTTCTTTCATCTCAGAAATATTGCAAAGATAAGAAATTTAATGTCATTGCATGATGCAGAAAAACTAGTCCATGCTTTCGTTACCTCCAGGTTGGATTATTGTAATGCCTTACTGTCTGGATTTTCCAATAAGTGCATAAACAAGCTCCAGTTAGTTCAAAATGCAGCAGCAAAAGTCCTTACTAGAACTAGAAAATATGACCACATCACGCCTGTCTTATCCACACTGCATTGGCTCCCAATCAAATTTCGTATTGATTATAAAATACTACTATTGACCTTTAAAGCACTAAATGGTCTCGCACCACAGTACCTGAGTGAACTTCCTCTATGACCCGCCATGCCTACTTAGATCAAAAGGTGCAGGCTATCTGCTGGTACCTTGTATAGTGAAGGCTACATCAGGGGGCAGAGCCTTTTCTTACAAAGCCCCACAGTTATGGAACAGCCTTCCAAGTAATGTTCAGGAACCAGACACAGTCTCAGCATTTAAGTCTAGGCTGAAAACATATCTGTTTAGTCAAGCCTTTTGTTAATGGTGTTTATGAGGTAAAGGAGTAGATCTGGAGGGTCCTCAGACATAGAGTGTTTTGGTAAACTGGGATATATGGATGCTGTCAGTCCCCACTCGCTTGCTCACTCGAGTTTGTTGATGGTGTAGTGGCTGGCTGCTTTATGTCCCAGGGCTCCCTCATGCCTGTGTTACCTTCTGGCTCTCTCCTTTTAGTTATGCTGTCATAGTTAGTTACCGGAGTCCCTGCTTGTACTCGGTGCAATATGTATACTGCTCCTACTTATTCAGGTGACATTGGGCATACCTAACAACCTGTGTTTTCTTTCCCTCCCCCCACCCCAAATCTGTCCCTCTGAGTTACATGGAGTCAACAGGAAATCTTTTGGTTGAGAGGGTGGAGACCTTGACTGGCTATCGTAGCCTGCAGGGAATCGGACGTCAGACATTCTGTCGCATGTCCCAGACCCGGTGAAATGTAACTGAATTGTCTTGGCCAGCCCTAAGGGTCCCATCTGCATCTCATCATTGCTGAGGAGTGTGCTCCCATCACCCAATCAAGCATCCAGCCAGAGCAGGTCATGATATATTTTTTACCATATTAACATGCCATTGTTGTGTGTTATGCCTGATGTAAAGACTCTCGTCTCTGCGAGCCTACCACACAGATTTAATACTTGTCATTTTTAGGGCATACCTAACAACCTGTGTTTTCTTTCTCTCTCTCTTCCCCCCCAATCTGTCCCTCTGAGTTACATGTTGATCCTGGGATTGAGATGCTGGCCTCTTCTGCCCCTCGGACCTGCTTGATCCATCCTGGTGCCCTGTGTCTGGTCGGAGTTTTATCGCACCACTCCTGTGAAGGACGGCCCCATGAGGACAGTTGAGGGTTATACCTGTTAAAACTGTTAATATTATAGTCAGGCTGTCTGTTGTTGCCCAAATGAGGATGGGTTCCCTTTTGAGTCTGGTTCCTCTCGAGGTTTCTTCCTCATGTCATCTGAGGGAATTTTTCCTTGCCACCGTCGCCACAGGCTTGCTCATTGGGGATAGATTAGGGATAAAATTAGCTCATGTTTTAAGTCATTCAAATTCTGTAAAGCTGCTTTGCGACAATGTTTATTGTTAAAAGCGCTATACAAATAAACTTGATTTGATTTGATTTGATTTGATTTGATTTGGTCTGAGACACCACTTATCAGCCACCTAGAATGCAGTCCTTGGCACACTTCCCAGAAAACTGAATACCCATCCAAACCAAAACTCAGCTGACTTTAATGACTCATGATGGCAGAGAGTCAATGACCCACAGATCACCCTAACAACTCTCTAGGCTGCTAACACCATTCACACCCGGCCCCCAGTGACCTACACCTACAGGATGACTCAACAACCCAAGTGACCTCAACGACTCTCCTTAGGGTTGCTTTTGATCCACTAGAGGATAAATACCTGGAACTCCCCACTAGTCAGACAGAACTGAAGAAGCCATTCAAATGAGAGGTGAAACATCTTCAAGAATTTCAAACAGGTCCAGTTGCCTTCTTTAGCACCTATGGTTTACTATGACCTGGATGACTGAGAACCTTCACAGACAAGGGGCAAGGACGAAAACCAACACTGAACACCTGTGATCTTTGATCCCTCAGGTGGCACTGCATTAAAACTGACATGACCATATAAAAGTTATTACTACATGGGCTTAGGAACACATCAGAAAACTGTTGTCTGTGAACACGGTTCATCGCCGCATCTATGCACCATGCAAAGCAAAAGTCATATATCTACATCCAGAAACACCGCCAAATTCTCTGGGCCCGAGCTCATCTGAGATGGACAACACAAAGAAGAAGTGTGCTGTGGTCTCATGAGTCCACATTTCAAATTGTTTTTGGAAATCAAGGAAGTTATGTCCTCCAGGCTAAAGAGGAAATTAAATTTTGCATTTAATTTTGAAATCAAGGTCCTGGAGTCTGGAGGAAGAGTGGAGAGGTAGAGAATCCAAGGTGTTTGAAGTCCAATGGGAAATTTCCGCAGTCTGTGATGATCTGGGCTGCCATGTCATCTGCTGGTGTTGGTCCACTGTGTTTTATCAAGTTGAAAGTCAACACAGTCATCTAACAGGAGATTTTAGAGCACTTCATGCTTCCATATGCTGTCAAGCTTTATGAAGATGCTGATTCCATTTTCCAGCAAGACTTAGCACCTACCCACAGTGCCAAAATACTACCAAATGGTTTGCTGACCATGATATTACTGTGCTTGGTTGGCCAGCCAACTCTCCTGACCTGAACCCTATAGAGAATCTATGGGGTATTGTCAAGAGGAAGATAAGAAAGACCTGACCCAAAAATACAGATGAGCTGAAGGCCGCCCTCAAAGCAACCTGGGCTTCAGTAACACCTCAGCAGTGCCACAGGCTGATCACTTCCATACCATGCAGCATTGAAGCAGTAATTCATGGTAAGCAAGCCCCAACCAAGTATTGAGTATATAAATTAACATATTTTTCAGAAGTTGGACATATCTGTATTTTAAATCCTTTTTTGATTCATCTTAATTTAAATAATTTAAAATACTGGATTTCTGATTTTCATGAGTTATAAGCCATAATAATCAAAATTAAAGCAAAAAAGCTTGAAATATCTCACTTTATGTGTAATGAATATAGAAAATATGAAAGCTTACCTTTTTGAATTAAATTATGAAGGAAAAAACTTTTTTCATGATATTCTAATTTTTTGAGATACACAAGTACAAGTTTTGGAGCAATATACAGTATGCTGCCATCCAGACGGTGTCTTTTTCAGGGACATCCCTGCTTATTCCAGAAAGACAATGCCAAGCCACATTCTGCACATGTTACAACAGCATGGCTTCGTAGTAAAGAGTGTGGGTGCTATACTGGCCTGCCTGCCTTCCAGTGTGACACATTGTGAAGCACAAAATATGACAATAGAGACCCTGATCTGAAGTCGTATATCAAGCAAGAATGGGAAAGAATTTCTCATTCAAAACTTCAACAGGAGCCGCACGGTGGTGTAGTGGTTAGCGCTGTCGCCTCACAGCAAGAAGGTCCTGGGTTCGAGCCCCGGGGCCGGCGAGGGCCTTTCTGTGTGGAGTTTGCATGTTCTCCCCGTGTCCGCATGGGTTTCCTCCGGGTGCTCCGGTTTCCCCCACAGTCCAAAGACATGCAGGTTAGGTTAACTGGTGGCTCTAAATTGACCGTAGGTGTGAATGTGAGTGTGAATGGTTGTCTGTGTCTATGTGTCAGCCCTGTGATGACCTGGCGACTTGTCCAGGGTGTACCCCGCCTTTCGCCCGTAGTCAGCTGGGATAGGCTCCAGCTTGCCTGCGACCCTGTAGAAGGAAAAAGCGGCTAGAGATAATGAATGAATGAATGAATGAATGAAACTTCAACAGTTAGTGTTCTCAGTTTACAAACGCTTACTGAGTGTTGTTAAAATTAAAGATGATGTAATACAGTGGTAAACATGCCTCCGTCCCAACTTTTTTGTAGTGTTGTTGGCATCAAATTTATAATCAGTGTATATTTACAAAAAGCATTAACGTTTATCAGTTTGAACATTAAATATCTTGTCTTTGTATAATATTAAATTGAATATAGGTTGAAAGGGATTTGCAAATCATTGTTTTTTGTTTATGTTTTACACAGTGTTCCAGCTTTTTTGGAATCAGGGTTGTATTATTGATGTTGATATTTTTGACTGTCTATTAATTGTGCACCAAGGAGCAACTCAAATAATTAAATTAAAAACTAGGTACACCTCTGCTAGCCATCACTGAGACAGTCTTGTAGGTTTATATTTGACCGCACAGAAGTTGAACACCAGCTCTACTTGGTAAACTGCATCCCTACTGCTGATTTGGTTTGAGCAATCAACATGTGAGATGAATTGATAAAGTTGTAATGTGGTGAATTGAACTACAGACCAGCCTAAAACTTATTTTTATTATTATTTTATTACATATAGAGAGAATTAAAATATATGACATAACAATTACCAAAAGGAGTCCAAAAGCTATGTGAATAATACCTGAATTAGAACTGCATGCCAGCTCCAAATAAATGAGTTCATAGTGAACAAGGAATGAGTTAGGTTCATCGTTAATTTACAGAGGAGTTTACATACAATGTTAGTGCAAAGGGTTTAGGGAAGCACTCATTAATTAAATGAAGTTCTTACAAAGGAGGTAATGAAATACTGAGAGTTAAAAACATTTTGGGAAGCCCGCCCCAATCTGTGTGAGGAGACTGTGCTTTGCCCAAAAAGAATTTTCACTTTATATCTTGTAAAGAGTTTAATAATAACCCGTGATCAAAAATCAGCATGTTGACTCACCATCATAACAGAGAAAGCTTCTTGTATTATAGCAGAACTAATTAAGCCAATGTCCATCCAAGTATATTGCCATGCACACATTTTCTTGAAATGCATGATAAGGATATCCTGCACACCAACTCCTTAGACTTGTATTCTTCAATGGCAAGTGATTGTAGGACCAGTACCAGCTGTCCAGATCATTACACAGACCCGTCCAAACAGGCCAGAGCGTATTATGCTTGACCAGTAATTCACTTAGCTGCACTTGGTTACTTAGAGTTCTCATTGTAAATAGATCAAGGTAGTTTTCCTTGCAGTAGTTCTGTGCCACCGGCCAGGACATGCACAGCTTGATGAGAGTAGGGGCAACTTGCGACCAATCTTGGATGGGCAGCGCAAATGGAACGCCTGTTGTCATTATTAAATAAATAAAACACACACACACAGAGTAGACCTAAAGTAATAGATAATAGTAATAGATAATAATAGTGCCTGGCATAAGTATTCATCCCCTTGCACTTTTCAAAATTTTGTCAAAATCGGCCATAATATTGAAGTGGGGAGGAATAGCATAGTTTGCAAAATTCTCATCTCATTATCTCTAGCCGCTTTATCCTTCTACAGGGTCGCAGGCAAGCTGGAGCCTATCCCAGCTGACTACGGGCGAAAGGCAGGGTGCACCCTGGACAAGTCGCCAGGTCATCACAGGGCTGACACATAGACACAGACAACCATTCACACTCACATTCACACCTACGGTCAATTTAGAGTCACCAGTTAACCTAACCTGCATGTCTTTGGACTGTGGGGGAAACCGGAGCACCCGGAGGAAACCCACGCGGACACGGGGAAAACATGCAAACTCCACACAGAAAGGCCCTCGCCGGCCCCGGGGCTCAAACCCAGGACCTTCTTGCTGTGAGGCGACAGCGCTAACCACTACACCACCGTGCCGTTTGCAAAATTGATTTACAAATAAATTAACAAACCACCACCAACAACAAACCATCATGTTGTGGTTGCATTCACAATTAATTGCACATTCACCCATGTTGCTTTGAAAACCCTAAATTAGTTCTAATGCAACTGGTGACCATCAGAAGTCACATAATTAGTTGAATGGAGTCGATTTATGTGCAAATGTAGTGTTATGTGAGTTTGTTAAATAGCATACATAAACAAACAACATCATTAATACCAAGATGCTAGCAAAACAAGTCCTGGACAAAGGTCTGAACAAAGTGTCACTCAGATTGTGGATATAAAAAAAAAATCAAATACAAGACATCTTATCCATTCCTAAAAATGGAAAGAATGTGGCAAAACTATCTAGATGCCAGTCACCAAAAATCTGTGAGTTAAGGATGGCATTAAACAAAGAATCAACCAAGAGGCCAGGTATGACTGAAAGACTTGGAAAGATCCACAGCTCAGATAGAAGAAACTGTTCACAGGACAACCATCACCTAGGCACTCCATAAACCTGAACTTTATGGAAAAGTGTCAAGAAGAAAACAAATGTGGGGAAAAGGTTCTCTGATGAACCTTTTGTCCTATGTTTGGTGGAAATGTCCAAGAACATCATCCCCATAGTGAAGCATGGTGGTAGTGGCATCATGTTAGAACGTAAGAAAGTCTAATACCCTTTTACTTAATTTTTGTTTTAGCTTTATTTTACTATGCAGCACTCTAGCCAACACTTAGTAAGCTAAACAGTGAACAATAGACAGAAATACATTTATTTTAGTACTAATTAGCTCATCCGGTCAACAGGCGATGAGTTTATGTCATCATGTGTTGTCCATCATCTGTCATTCGTCCATCCGGTGTCATCCACATTTCACGAAAATGGCTTCTTCACTCTCAATTCTCCACTTATTTTTATTCTTTTTGGCAGGAAGGTGGGTCTGCCTGGGGTGCATATAGCTTCTACCCAAATTTGCATAATTGCAATTAATAATGAAGATATGGAGTAATTAAGCCTTAACGAGCAGTTTCCACACAAATTGCTTCTTCACCCTCAATACTTCACTGATTTTGATTTTTTTTTTTCTGGCATGAAGGTACGGGTACCTAGGATGCATATAACTTCTACCCAAATTTGCTTAATTACAATTATTAATGAAGTTATGGACTAATTAAGCCTTAATAAGCAGTTCAAGAAAAATTACTTCTTCTCTGCCAATTCCTCGCCATTTTGGATTCTTTCTGGCAAATAGGTAGGTACTCTTAAGGTGTATATAGCTTCTATATATAGGTTGTATCTAGTTTGTATATACCGTATATAGCTTGCAACATTTATTGCGCAAGGTGGCCTACTTTAGATCATTCCTTCTGGACTAGACAGGGCCAGAGTGAGCTACACTGTCATTGACAGTCTTGTTAAGAAGCTCACAGGTGGTGTGGTAACTTCACCTGCCATGTATTAGCAACTGGCCTTCAATTCCTGTGCAACCAGTCAAATTGGATTGGGTTTCCCCAAAGTACAGGTTGCTTATTTGCTTATTTTCATAAAGTACACCAATAATTCTGCATTATTACAGCTTTCAGATGTGACACCCTGGCTCAATCGTGCCGTCCGGCGTTACGCCACTGCCTCCCACCCTCTGTGCTCCCACAGTAATACCAACTGCAGGCTGTGTCTTGATTTTGCTGTGTTCTTTGCATAGCCTGCAGGTGGAGTTGGAGCCTGCAGTCTGGGCGTAACCAGGAGGCGGAGTCCAGGGTATTTAGCTGGCGTTCTGTCACCTGGGAGAGAGCTCTCTCATTTCCAGCCCTGGCCTGACGGCGAGAGGCTGGTAGCTTGCTCTTCCAGCGGGTGTGGCTGGCGGCCTGCTTGTTGTGTCTTTGCTTGCTTGGTTCACTATAGTTTGTAAATGTTGTAAAATAAATGCGCACATGTGTATATATACCACTAACAGTGTATGTCTCCTTATATGTGGTGGTTACCTTGAGCCAGGTGGCCCTCACACAACAGATAAACAGTTCCTTGAATCATAACCCTATCAACAAAACTTGAAATATTCTTCCTCATTCTCATGCTCATTTTTAATTCTTTATTTTATACTCTCATAAAACATTTTTTCCCTCTAACACAGCATATATGTTTGCACAAAAAGTATGAGAAAGAATACTGCAGTGAAATTTTGAAAAGTAAATACAACCCCGTTTCCAAAAAGTTGGGACACTGTAAACTGTTAATAAAAACAGAATGTGTCATGGAAATCCTATATTTCTTTGAAAATAGTATAAAGACAACATATCAGATGTTGAAACTAAGAAATTTAATTGTGTTTTTGAAAAATATATGCTCATTTTGAATTTAATATCAACAGAAAAAATATTTCAAAAAGGTTGTGACAAGGGCAACAAAAGACTGGAAAAATTGTGTAACGTAATGTGTAATTTAGCCGTCTTCCAGGCTAAAGAGGAGAGGGACCATCCGGCTTGTTATCAACGCATAATAATAATAATAATAATAATAATAATAAATTTTATTTAAGGCGCCTTTCAGGACACTCAAGGTCACCTCACAATACACATAAACGACAATAAAAAGAAAAAAAACAACAATATAAATGCAATAAAATAAAATCAGAAATCAGCAGTAGTGGATGACAAGTTATAGTGAGTAGGCAAGTTTGAAAAGGTGGGTTTTTAAACGGGTTTTGAAGAGGAATAATGAGTTAATGTTCCTGATGTCAGGGGGAGGGAGCTCCAGAGGCGAGGGGCAGAGCAGCTGAAGGCTCTGGACCCCATGGTGGACAGACGGGCAGAGGGCACAGTGAGGCTGATGGAGGAGGCTGACCCGAGTGTCCGGGAGGGAGTGTTGATGTGGAGAAGGTCGGAGAGGTATGGGGGGGCGAGGTTGTGGATGGCCTTGAAAGTGTGGAGCAGGATTTTAAAGTCTATGTGAAATTTGACAGGAAGCCAGTGGAGTTGTTGGAGGACAGGAGTGATATGATTGATGGATGGAGTTCTACAGACAATACGAGTGGCTGAGTTCTGGACCAGTTGGAGCTTATGGATGGACTTGTGGGGAAGACCGAAGAGGAGGGAGTTGCAGTAGTCGAAGCGGGATGTGACTAAAGTGTGGACCAAGATGGCAGCGCTATTAGAAGTAAGGGACGGACGGAGGTGATTAATATTGCGAAGCTGGAAGTAGGCCAACCTGGTAACATTAATAATGTGGGTTTGGAATGACAAAGAGCTGTCAAGGATGACACCCAGGCTCTTAACCTGAGGGGAGGGGGAAACAGAGGAGTTGTCAATGGGGATGGTGAATCTGGGAGTGTTAGTGAGAATGGATTTAGAACCAACAAAGAGGACCTCAGTTTTATCACTGTTGAGTTTGAGAAAGTTGTAGGAGAGCCAGGATTTGATTTCCTGTAAACAGACACAGAGGGAGGGGGGCGGGAAGGTGGAGGTGGGTTTAGAGGAGAGGTAAAGCTGGGTGTCGTTGGCGTAACAATGGAAATGGATGTTATATTTACGGAAAATATGACCAAGAGGAAGGAGATAGATGATAAATAGGATGGGACAGAGGACAGAACCTTGAGGAACACCAGAGGAGAGGGGAGAGGGTTGGGATGTGAATGTCTTTAGCTGGATGAACTGAGTGCGGCCAGAGAGGTAGGAAATGAACCAGTCCAGGGGTGTGCAGATAATCCAATAGATGCTAGCCTATCGAGGAGGATGGTGTGGGAGATGGTGTCGAAGGCTGCACTCAGATCAAGGAGGATAAGAATGGATGATAGTCCAGAATCAGCTGCCATCAGGAGGTCGTTAGTGATCTTTAGAAGAGCGGTTTCTGTGCTATGACATGGGTGGAAACCAGACTGGAACTGTTCATATAGGTTATTATTATGGAGACGAGCATGAAGCTGGGATGCCACTACTTTTTCCAGGATTTTTTAAATAAATGGTAGGTTAGAAATTGGACGAAGGTTATTGAAGTTGTTAGGATCAGAACCAGGTTTCTTGAGAATAGGTGTTATAGCCGCAGATTTGAAAAATGATGGAATAGAGTCAGAGGTTAGGGAGGAGTGAATGATGGCAGTTATCAGGGGCAACAGAGAGGGAAGGCATGCAGTGACTAAAGAGGTCGGCAGTGGGTCGAGCAGGCAGGTGGATGTTTTTGATTTCAGGATGAGGTCAGAAATTATATTAGGAGAGGGGAGTTGGAAGCTTGAGAACAGTTGAAAGAGGGGGGCATGAGAAGCCAGAGGAGACGGATTGCAGGATGAGTAAGGGGTCAGTTGCTGGTGGATTTTACTTATTTTTGCATTAAAAATGTCATTAAAGAGTTACAGTGTTCTGTGGAGTAGAAATGAGGGGGAAAAGAGTTCAGGGGGGCGTAGTATTTTGTTCAGCACTGAGAATAGGGCCTTAGTGTTCCCATCACCAGCACTGATCAGACCAGCATAATATTGGGATTTGACTGAGGAAAGGGCGTTTTTATAGTAAATGATGTGGGAGTGATACATTTCCTTGTGAACAGAGAGTCCAGTTTTCTTGTAGAGCCGTTCAAATTGACATCCTTTGGTTCTGAGTTGTCGTAGAAAAGGTGAAAACCAGGGAGCAGAGTGAGTGAATGATACAGTCCGAGTTTTTACAGGGGCAAGTGAGTTCAACAGAGTGTGAAGATAATCATTGTAGAGGGTAACCAGTTGATCAGGAGGGGAGGGGTAAGTGAAACTGGAGAGGCTGTCAATACCTGAGGAGAGAGCTGCTAAATCAATGTTTTTAATATTACGGAAAGAGATAAGACATGACTGTTTAGTTTTGGACAGTTTTAAGCTGGAGTTGAATGAAATTAACATGTGATCAGAGATGGGAAGATCATCAGCAGAACAGTTAAAAGGAGTGATACCAGAGCAACAGACCAGATCCAAAATATACAGTATGTCCTTTAGTGTGGGTAGGGAAGCCAATGTACTGTTTTAGACCAAAACTGTCCAGGCATGATGTAAAATCCTTGGCAAGAGCCTGATTAAAGTTGTCCATATGAATATTATAATCACCAAGCATAATTACATTCGGAAAGAGAGAGCAGATGTGAGTGAGAAAAGCAGAGAAGTCATTAATAAAATCCTTGTTAGGTTTGGGTGGGTGATAGATAGTAACTAGAACAGTTGGAGTTGGACCATTAAAGGATATGGGACATGAAACATAAATGCACACTATATCAGTTTCTTTCCATTAAAAATATGAATTAATTGCATCAACAAATACAAAATCATCTATTAAATTCAGCAAAATCGTTATATTCGTGATGATTATATGGCATTTCTGCTCAACTTCCGATATACATTTTCTACAACCGGAAGAGCCGCTGTCACGTGATCATACGTCACAAAAACTTTCGGGCACAGCACAAGCGGGTAGATGAATGGAGAAGTGGATGACAAGAAAATTGTTTTTATAGTCTTTAAAGTACATTGGACATCATACATTGGACATCATGGTGTATTGTGCTGCTTATGGTTGCAATAATTCCAATGAGAAATGCCCTGGAGTAAGTTTTTTTGCATTCCCCAAGGACCCGAAGCTGAGGAAAGTGTGGGCTCACTACTGCCGTAGAAAAAACTTTGCACCTACTGTTTCCCACAAACTGTGTTCGGACCATTTCACAGAGGATTCTTTCAACTTTAATACTCAGGTACTGAACGAAATTAATTGCCAAGCCAAATTTACCTTCACTCGGAGTTGTACCATTATTTTTTAGACAGGGCGGATGAACCAGGGCATTCGCCCACCTGGCCGTGCCCGACGAGGAGCGCTCTCGGCCTGCTTGGGAGGCAGACGGCAGCCCCTCCTGGAAGTGTAGTTTTACCATGGGCCTCATGCGGAAAAATGCCGAGGTGCATTCGCTAAGCAACTGAAAGCCGAGGTAAGGATTAGTATTATAATTTTGGGTGTATCAATTATTGATTATCATAATTCTGACTCGTTTCGCCATTTTGAATGTTTTCATCTCAGACTCTGGAAGCATTGTATCTCAATCAATCTCGAAAAATATCAGCAAAAAAAAACAGCTTGCAACGGACTTTAGCTAGATCTATGATGAACTTTCAATGTATGATACAAAAATAATACTTCTTTCAACAGATCATTAGCCTTTGAGCAGAATTGTTTTTAACTTACCAGGAAGTGTTATCGAGCCGACCGCTTTCAGTTTCATGGGGATTGAGTGAACTCTCACTCTCAGAATCATCTGACCCGTCAGAGTAAAGACAAGATCCATGTTCATGTGAATTTCCAGCTATCGGTTCGAATTGATAAGGTCTAACTTCACATCTCTGTGAAACATCGGGAATATCACTGTCGATGGTGTCCATTTCGGTAACCTGTTTACATTAGATTCCCAAGCGCCGGCTCCTTGGAAAGTTTTTGTTACGTCACGGGTCACGTAACCACCTAGCTCATTAACGAATCCTTGTTTTACGCTGATGTATAAAAAAACTTGAATAATGTGATGATTTTCACATTTTTGACGCCCTGCAGTGATTTAGATGGCATTTCTTATGTCCTTTATACATAATTATGCCCAGAAAAAAATCCATGTCCCATATCCTTTAAGTTGAAGAGCCAGAGTTTCAAAAGATGAATATGCTGGAACTGTAACAGGTGAGACCTTCCAGGTCTCGCAGTAGATTATCACGAGACCTCCTCCTCTGCCGGTGAGATGGGGCTGGCAGGTGTAAACAAACCTAGGTGGTACAGAGTCATTCAGCTGAGAGAAGTCATTGGGTTGTTGCCACGTCTCAGTTAGACATAAAAAGTCATACTTGCGATCACAGAGGAGGTCCTGGAGCAGTTGTCCCTTGCCCGTAAGAGAACGGATGTTAAATAATCCAATTTTGATGTCGCTGCGCTCGTTGGTGAAGTTGACGCTAGCTGACCTGGCTAGGCTGGCTAATACACTGCGGTCCACTTTCCTACCGGAGTTTCTCGGAGGATGTCGAGTTGTGGACCAGATGGAGTTAATTGCAGTGGAGTTGTCAATGTGGTAGCTTCGTCGGGAGCCACAGTGGATGTATTTCCGAGGAGGTGGGCGAGCAATGTCAGGGCAGAGATGCTGAAGCAGTGGAGGATCATACCAGTGGAGCCGAAGCTGGAGGAGCTCAGCAGCTATGTATTGGAGTAAGGCTGATGATGGATTAAATATAATGGACAGGACAGTCCAGGTAAGCACAAACCTCATGGCAAGGTTGCGAATCTTCATGTTGAGTGAGAGAGGAGTAACGTTCCCAGAAAGCAGTAGGAGTAGGGAGGTGTGGAAGCCCCACAGGTGAGCAGACCAGATCAGACAAAACTGACAAACAGGTTGTTTTGATAGGGGAGCCAAGGTATAAAACCAACAGTGCTGTGTTTGCCGAAGGTAAAATATCTACTGCAGAATCCATATATACAATAAAATTAACAAATAAGGACCGGTGAGCAGCGGCAGCAAATGAGCCAGCGTGCACTCAACCGGAAGTGACGCCAATATAATTCCATATATACAGGTTTTGGAGCAACATGCTGCCATCCAGATTATGTCATTTTCAGGGAAGGCCTTCTTTATTTCAGTAAGACAATACCAAACCGTATTCTGCATGTATTACAACTGCATGGGTCCCTAGTAACAGAGTTCAGGAGCTAAACTGGCCTGCCTTATTTATGAGTTATGAGGTTTAGCTTCCTTATGAACAAGTAGCTGTGGAGAAAATTTTAAATTACGAGTTAAATTATATTTGAAAGAGCAAGTTTCACTTAAAAAAAACAAAACAAAAAACATGACTGGCAAATAGCCCCACAAAAATATGCATGGTCTCCTCTGAAAATATTGGAAATGCAAGGACAATACTTTTGTTTGTTTGTTTGTCTCCTATACACTGAAGACATTTAGGTTTGAAATCAAAAGATGAATAGGACATGATGGCTCAGAATTTCAGCTTTAATTTCCTTATATTTACATCTAGATGTGTTTAAAAAACTGAGAACATGGCACATTTTATTCGAGCACACACATTTTATAAGTGATCAAAAATATTGGGCCTTTTTTTTTTTTCCTGACAGGTGTTTCTTGATACCCAGGTATACCCTGCTAGATTGATTGTTTAAAAAAAAAAAAAAAACCTGTTGTTCCAATACTTTCAGAGGGCACTGCATTCATTTTGTCATGTTCATTTACTGATAAGTCAAGGGGAAAAATAATGAAAAACATGACAAATAAAAACAATTACAGTGGTGCTTGAAAGTTTGTGAACCCTTTAGAATTTTCTTTATTTCTGCATAAATATGACCTAAAACATCAGATTTTCACACAAGTCTTAAAACTAGATAAAGAGAACCCAGTTAAACAAATGAGACAAAAATATTATACTTGGTCATTTATTTATTGAGGAAAATGATCCAATATTACATATCTGTCAGTGGCAAAAGTATGTGAACCTCTAGGATTAGCAGTTAATTTGAAGGTGAAATTAGAGTCAGGTGTTTTCAATCAATGGGATGACAATCAGGTGTGAGTGGGCACCCTGTTTTATTTAAAGAACAGGGATCTATCAAAATCTGATCTTCACAACACGTTTGTGGAAGTGCATCATGGCTTGAACAAAGGAGATTTCTGAGGACCTCAGAAAAAGCGTTGTTGATGCTCATTAGGCTGGAAAAGGTTACAAAACCATCTCTAAAGAGTTTAGACTCCACCAATCCACAGTCAGACAGATTGTGTACAAATGGAGGAAATTCAAGACCATTGTTACCCTCCCCAGGAGTGGTCAGCCAACAAAGATCACTCCAAGAGCAAAGTGTGTAATAGTCAGCGAGGTCACAAAGGACCCCAGGGTAACTTCTAAGCAACTGAAGGCTTCTCTCACCTTGGCTAATGTTAATATTCATGAGTCCACCATCAGGAGAACACTGAACAACAATGGTTGTTCAGTGTCCAAAAAGAACATTGGCAAACTGCAGATGAGCAGCAAAGATCACGGGGAGAAGCCAGAAAGCTATTGGACAAATGTTTTGTGGACGGATGAGACCAAAATAGGGTGGCACGGTGGTGTAGTGGTTGGCGCTGTCGCCTCACAGAAAGCAGGTCCGGGTTCGAGCCCCGTGGCCGGTGAGGGCCTTTCTGTGCGGAGTTTGCATGTTCTCCCCGTGTCCACATGGGTTTCCTCCAGGTGCTCTGGTTTCCCCCACAGTCCAAAGACATGCAGATTAGTTTAACTGGTGACTCTAAATTGACGGTAGGTGTGAATGGTTGTCTGTGTCTGTGTCAGCCCTGGGATGACCTGGTGACTTGTCCAGGGTGTACCCCGCCTTTCGCCCGTAGTCAGCTGGAATAGGCTCCAGCTTGCCTGCGACCCTGTAGAAGGATAAAGTAGCTAGACATGATGAGATGAGACCAAAATAGAACTTTTTGGTTTAAATGAGAAGCGTTATGTTTGGAGAAAGGAAAACACTGCATTCCAGCATAAGAACCTTATCCCATCTGTGAAACATGGTGGTGGTATTATCATGGTTTGGGCCTGTTTTGCTGCATCTGGGCCTGGACGGCTTGTCATCATTGATGGAACAATGAATTCTGAATTATACCAGTGAATTTGAAAGGAAAATGTCAGGACATCTGTCCATGAACTGAATCTCAAGAGAAGGTGGGTCATGCAGCAAGACAACAACCCTAAGCACACAAGTTGTTCTACCAAAGAATGGTTAAAGAAGAATAAAGTTAATGTTTTGGAATGGCCAAGTCAAAGTCCTGACCTTAATCCAATCAAAATGTTGTGGAAGTACCTGAAGCGAGCAGTTAATGTAAGGAAACCCACCAACATCCCAGAGTTGAAGCTGTTCTGTACGGATGAATGGGCTAAAATTCCTCCAAGCCAGTGTGCAGGACTGATCAACAGTTACCAGAAACGTTTAGTTGCAGTTATTGCGGCACAAGGGGGTCACACCAGATACTGAAAGCAAAGGTTCGCATACTTTTGCCACTCACAGATATGTAATATTGGATCATTTTCCTCAATAAATAAATGACCTAGTATAATATTTTTGTCTCATTTAACTGGGTTCTCTTTATTTACTTTTAGGACTTGTGTGAAAATCTGATGATGTTTTAGGCCATATTTATGCAGAAATATAGAAAGGGTTCACAAACTTTCAAGCACCACTGTATCCAGAATACAGCAAATAAACAAAGAAGTCTGTGAGAGACCCACATTTACAAAAAAAATCTAATGATCTATTTATTGCTAATGATGTAAACAGGATATCTAAGAAATGTGAAGTCATATTCAGAAATTTTCATAAAATGTATGCTCAACTACAATAACATATACAAGTAAAAAAGACAAAGGAGAAAACCAGACTTCAAACCATAACCAAGTAAGCAATAAAAAGTAACAAAGAATAGAACAGTAAACATACTTTTAGACACTAAAGATTTAAAGGTTAAATTTGAAAAATTCAGGATGCAGTGCTTCTTGATATTTCAGACCTTCTCTTTTAGCACTGAAACTTTTCTAAAAGCTCAGCTTGCACTAAAGCCCTTACCTTATCTAAACCTTTTATGCAAAATCATTGTAATTTCCACTAATGAGACTAATTTCCATCTCCAGTTTCTCCTTAAAATGAAAAAAAAACCCAAAACAAATAGAATTGACCATCAAATTTGAGCAGAAAATGTATTAGAAAATACAAACAAATAAATAAATAAATTCAGAAATGTATTATACTTTTTATGTCATTTTTAAAAATATCATTAATCCAAAACTGAATCTAAAACCTCAGTAGAGGCCCCAAATAGTCACATATAATTACTATTTTAATTTTAGTTGAATTTCATAACTAATAAAAAGGCATTTCTAGTGATGGATTAAGACATAAACAATATTAAGTGCAAATTACACTTTTATTTCATTACATGCAGGCACATGTAAGTCTAAAAATTAACCAAATGTCAGTTTTCCCACAAATAAGTGGAATGGGCAATTATCAAGCCCCAAAGTACCTGAGTGAAATTTTGGTATATTATGATCCACCACTACTTCAGTCTAATTTCTTTTTGGGCTCCTGAATAAGTAAGGAATAAAACTCATGCTGTTTTAGGTATATGAAATTGATCAATAGTTATAAAGTTGAATTTGTCATTAATTAATAAATTGAAATACATTTTAATCATTGGCAGCACACCCTCAAGTGTTTTTATTCCATACAAAATATATATTATGCATGTTGCTTCACTGTATAGAGGATATTTGTATGGAAGCTACATTAATTACATTGCAGACTAATAAAAAACAGTGAGATTGTATAAGGAAATAATGTTGTTGTTGTTGTTGTTGTTGTTTTTTTTTTTTTTTTTTGCTATGATGTAACATAAAATTTAAAAATGAAAAATAAAAAGACCAATCTAGTGATGCATGAATTTGAAGATGGCAAGCATTGAAATAATGCTGGAGTCCATCTATCCATCCAGCCATCCATCCATCTAGAAGATGGACTTTCCATGTGACTAATGTACAGCTCATCCATCATACTGCATTTTTTTTACATACTCTATTTCCTTTTCATTTGTGTGCCCAAATGAAGCCACGAAGAACGTCATTCAAATCTCACGCATCTCTGCAGAGCCAAATAAAATTTTCTTTGTCCTGCATGTTTATAGCTTTGTAGATCAATCAGAATTGCTTTTATAAAACACAAAATCACTGTTTTTCAACAGTCATATCATTCTCTGGATTTGAACACAACTGAAAACCTCTGATCTGCAATCAAGAAGCCACTCCACTTCCAAGAACTTAAGAATATCACGGAACTTGAAATGTTCTGTATGTTTTGTAATATTGAAATATTCTGAAGAGGCTTAGCTCTGTAGTTATCTTGCTGGCAGGCTTTACCACATATTAAATAAATGAACAATTTTATGAACAATATAAAGGGTGTTCATAAAGTGCTTGTACCCTTTATACTACCATTTATCTGATGCATGGTGCTCTTGCACAGATCTCATGTTTGGTGATCTCATGTTTGGTGTACATCACTTAGCAGCTGTGGCAAGGGAGCCTAAATTTGCAAGCATTTTGGATGGTGTGATGTAGAGACGTCAAATTAGGAGCATGCCTCATTTAGTAGCTGGTGCACGTGAACCCAAATTTGCAAGCATTCCAATGAACAGATTTCAATTTCATAAAGTCTAAACCCACTTAACCCTAAACACTGGATTAAAGAATTAGAGGTTTTGGCCACTGGGATGGCTTCCTTGTGAGTTACAAATACCTTCGCAGTTCCATAATCTTTAGCCTTTTCTGCTTCACCTAATTTATTAGCCTGTATTGTCATTCAAACTTAGAAATACAGTAGGACTTCTTTTCAATTCCCCTCACTCTGCCTCTGAAACATTGAGGGTAAAATCTTCCTTAGCATGGTGGATCATGAACTGTCAGGATACTTGAAATAAACCATCTGATTGACACATCAAGCCAGAAAGCAGGGATCTCAGGTTTCTCCTGGTTCTCCTGAGACAGAAAAGATCTGCAGGTACCTGGTTCACCGCTGTAGGGCTGAGGCGAAGGAAGTCTCGGTTCGTGGCGAGCAGCGGTGGCGGGAGGTGAAGAAGGAGGCGGCTGGGCAGGAGTAGACAAGGCTTGGGAGTGCTGGAGTTGTGTGGCTAGAAGGTTGAGTGAGTTGGACAGGGTGGCCAGGTTCTGGGTGATCTGCTTGAGTTCCTGTTGGTGGGTCCCGAGGAGGGCTTCTTGCTGCTGCATAGCCGTTCTCAGATGGTTCAGTTCCGATGGATCCATGTTGGCCAGAACGTACTGTTTTGGGTGGTGAGATGTGGTGAGTAGGATCCAAGAGCAGAACACTGACAAGTAATCCCAATAAAAAAAAAGGTGATTTAATAGAAGCAAAAAGTTAACAAACGAAAAATAGCAAAAATAGTCCAGACAGAACTTGGGACAAAAAGCGAGGCAGGCAAGGACAAAAAATGCTAGCACAAAGAACATGAAAATTAGTCCAGACAAAAAAATTGAGACAAAAAACGTAGCACAAAAACATGAAGTGTTATATTAGTTTTTTGAAACTAATATAAGCTGGTCTTGATGCTTGATTCTGGAACCGGCTGTTTTGATTTTTACCTGTTTTGGTTAGTTAAATCCTTGAGATTGATTTTTACTCACACATTTTGCTGTCTGCTTAATGAAGGTTGTTGACCAGTAATGTCTTTCTTCTTTTCACAATGATGTAACAGTACATAATGTTTCTCTTCTTTCATAAAGTAGTGTAGTCTAAACCAGTGATGTAATGCTTCATCAAGTATTGATGTTACTCTGTCATACATAAATAACTTAGCTTTATCAATCACATCATCATCCAGTCACAGAGCTACAACACACTCTTGAATGTGAATATACTGTATACTCATGCTTGTCCTACAATAAACTGAGAAACATTTTTTTCTAACCCTTTTTTACTAATCTTTAAAAGGGGTGCCAATAATCGTGGAGGATACAATAATCATGGAGGGCACTGTATGTACTAGCAGGGGAGAGTCCATTAGTATACAGTTGCATGAATTACCACACATATCTTCTGCATATCCATTATCAGGTTGCCCTGAATGCTATAACCTTAGACTTATATTTTTCAATGACAGCTGATTATAGGACCAGTACCAGTTGTCCAGATCATTGTACAGACCCCTATCCAGACAGGCCCTGTCACATTTTTCTTCTTCATTCCTTTAATTAGCTTCACTTCGTCACTTGGGTTTGTAATTGTGAAGAGATCGGTGTGGTTTTATGGGACATAATTCTGTGCCACTGGCCAGGTCGCTTCTTGCTTGATGAGAAAGGAGTAATTTGCCAGATGGACAGGGCAACCGGGACAAAACCTGTTGGCAATATTATATATAATAAAACACAAAGTAGATCTAAAGTTATAGATACAATGACTTGCCATTCTGTATATGTGCAAGTCATATACTCACCCACTTTGTATACTCACCCACTTTGAACTTTTCCACATTTAGTAGTGTTACAACCTGGAACTTGCATGGACTCAATTGATATATCAAAATAACCCCTAATATTAAAATAGAGAGAAAATCACTGTAGTTTGCAAAATTAGTTAAAAGTAACAATGGCAAAGATAATGATTGCATAACCAATGAGTCATCTTGCTATAAAACTGCTAAATTAGTCCCAATGCAACCAGCTGGCATCAGAAGTCACATAATTAGTTGAATGGAGCTCAAATGTGTGCAATTTATCTCAAACAAGCTCAATAAAAATAGAGCTGTTAAATACACTGGAAGGCTCATGGAGTTTGTAAAAGAACATAACTAAGTGTAGCAGGGTAAACTTTTGTTTCCTGAGCTCACCCTGTGTGGTGCCAGCCCCCTACCACTGACATGTAATTCTTCATCCTTCATGCAACATGAGGGATTATGTAATATCTAGCCTGGGCTTTTCCCCACCAGACTACCAGAGGGTGTTCACCCTTGAATTTTGAAACTCTTCTTCAGTTGTCTTGCCAACTCTCCTGCTGACTTGCTGAAAAAAAAAACATGAACTAAAGAAAATATTTTATTAATGTTTCTCATTCTAGCATATAATATACTTTTGCAATGCACAGTGTATTGAACAAAATGTTTGTTGTGGGGCTGTGAAGCTTTGGAAACACTGGAAACATGCAGGTGACATGGGTTTAATCCCTCCTTATACTGTGGTCATCATGCCTATGCAATTGGGACGATGTTTATATGACAACATTCAACACTATGATGTTATAAGCATTGTTGTGTCTATATGTTCCAGGACCTTTTCCATCCCTGCACATTAACTGGACCATCACTTCCTTAGTGTTCCAGTACTTCAGGTTTTACGAATTAAGCATTGCTGGAGGCATTGGTCATTTCAGTCTCATAAAACAACATGGTGTCAAAATAAGTAAACCAGATAATAACATTGTGTACCAAAAACAAGCACTTTAGATGCAGTTTGAGTTTTATATTGTGTTTCTTTGTGTTTGTGGTTTTCCATTAGTTTGCCATTTTTTTCTACTTTAATTTGCCATGCAAAGCTTGTAAGCATTTGATTGGAGCCTGGGTAAGATGGCTTCCCTGGTGAAAAATAAATGTGCTAAGTGTACTAAAATTTAGCATACTTTTGTGTACTTGAAGCCACACTAATCATCAGTATACTTCAGGTGTGTTTATGATTAGTTAACTTGAGGCATGCTATTTTGGAACAACTAATTTTGTACTAAATATATTTTAATTGTAATTAAATTGTAGAAAAGTGCAACTTGAAGTGTATTTAGTGTACTTTTATGTGCTAAAGTGGAACAACTTAAAGTATATTTTGTATACTTTAAGTATATGACTTTATATGTACTAATATATGCTTAATTAGTACTTTATTTGTATTATAAGTATCTTAAAAATTAGTACACTTTAGAAATTACACATAACTTTCACTTAAAGTATATTTTAGTATAATATATTTTTATAAAGTGTAATATAGTATAATTATTTTAAAGTGTGTTAAAAGTGTTAGCGTGAAAGCATGATGTTAGTATACTTTTTATATACTTACAAAAAGTACAATTTGTGCAAGTACATTTTCAATATACTATTGAAAATATGAATATACTTTAAATACAATAAAGTACTTTTTTTCACCAGGGTTCTTTCTCTATCTCTTGTTTTTACTGGTAAACAATTACTTCTTCAATTGTCTTATTTTATAATTCAACTTAAGACATAAGACTATTATCTAGAACTTTGAATTTAGCTATGTATTTTTATAATGCTTTCTTCATTTGCTTTGTTTAAATTAGGCATTTGGTTACAGAGCAAAGACCTGGCTAGTCATACAGGTCTGATGCTAAAAACTATAAACATGTTGTGAGTAAACATATAACTATATAACAGATAAGAATATCATCTATGAATACTGTATGGCTTGGCTTCACGAACAAAGGTCTATGAAGAGTGCTGTCCATGTCTGCTGCAGGCTCGCTATTGGCTGTAAAGTGGATGTGTCCTTCAGCCTGCACAAAGGATTTTTTGGTGGAGTGCAGTTTGTGCAGCACTGGCCCCACCCTTTACACCCAGGGTTCTTCTGCCATTGCCTAGTTGACTGGGATTGTGACAGCGAGGTCCTCAGATTGTAGGTTTTACATCAGACTGTCCTCGTCTCAAAAGCCTTCCTCAGAGGCACGGGGGCAGTGGGTTACTTTTAGTCTGGTCTCTGTCCATCAATCTGTCTGGCTTGGGTGGAACATTTAGAAAGTGGAACATTTAGAAAGTCTTGTTTGATGTACTCTGGGTCCCTGCAAATGGTAGTGTAAAAAAAAAGCTGGGACCCGATGTTGACACTATTCCTGTGTTGATAAGAAACAGAAAACATAGAGCACATTTAACCCTGGGGGTGAACCAATCTAATCTCCTTCCTGTTTTAAAACAGCATCAGAGTGCACAACCAAATATTGCTTCTAGAATTTCTGTAAAGCTAGCTCTTCTGAACATTAGATCACTTTTAAACAAGTCATTTTTAATTAATGATCTTATTTGTAAACACAATCTTGATTTTTTGCTTCTAACTGAAACCTGGCTGGATCAAGCAAATAGTGCTACCACCCTTATCGAAGCAGCTCCCCCAAATTTTAATTTTTTGAATGTTACCCGACAAGGGAAAGGTGGAGGGATCGCAAATATATTCAAAGTCTCTTTTCAATGTAAACAATCCTCACTTGGTGATTTTATGTCCTTTGAACACTTATGTGCACTTGTTACATGCTCTCCTAACATATTATTATTAACTATTTATAGGCCTCCGAGACATTCAGCCAAAGTCTTTCTTGAAGAGTTTGGTGAACTGTTATCAGTCATTTGCTTAGAGTTTGATTGTCTTATTATATCTGGGGATTTTAACTTGCATGTAGATAATACTGATAACATTTATGCCAAAGAACTATTTGCAATTATTGATAACTTTAACCTGGTACAACATGTACAGGGACCGACCCACTCTCGTGGTCATACTCTTGACCTCGTCATCACAAAGGGTCTTACTGTTTCTTATACTGTTGTTGACCTGGCCTTATCTGATCATTTCTGTATTTTCTTTGAAGTTTCTATGTCTCCTCACATTCAGAATAGCTCAACGACTATAGGTAGGAGAGTCATAAAAGACAACACGTGCTCTTTTTGAGCAAGCTCTCTCTCAGAACTCAACCAAAATGTCAGACTCTGTAGATGATTTACTGGAATTTTTTAATTTAAATATGACCCAAATTATGGATGATATTGCTCCATTCAAAATAAAAAGAGTCAATGATAAGCAGAAAGCACCATGGAAGCAGTACCCGGCTGTTAAACTGCTAAAGAGAGAATGTAGAAAGACTGAAAGAAAATGGCGCAAATCTAAACTTCACATCCATTATCAAATCCATAAAGAGATGCTTTGTAATTATAATTATGAAATTCGTAAACCAAGACAGTCTTTCTTCTCCAACATCATCAGCAGGAATATGAACAATGCCCGTGTGCTATTTTCAACAGTAGAGAAGCTAACTAATGCCCCACCACAATTAGCACCTGAACTTCTATCAGTTAATAAATGCAATGAGTTTGCATCTTTTTTCAAAGGTAAAATTGATAAAATAAGGCAAATAAGGCAGAATATTTCTCATAATATATCTCAGTTGCAAAAAATTGAAAAACTGCAATCACCAATGACACAGATAGATAACTTTAACACAATGTCAGAATTTTGTTTAATTGATTACGAGACTCTTGAAAAAGCTGTACAAAATCTCAGTTCCTCAACATCTGAACTGGACATTCTGCCCACCAACTTTTTTAAGTCTGTTCTTCATCTTATAATTACAGATGTGCTTCAAATTATAAATACATCCTTGGAGACTGGCGTTGTTCCTGTGTCCCTAAAAAAAGCTGTTGTAAAGCCCCTTCTTAAAAAAAATTATCTGGATCCTTCAGTGTTAAATAACTACAGGCCAATATCAAATCTGCCATTCATCGGGAAAATCCTGGAAAAAATTGTCTTCAATCAATTAACTGCCTTCTTGATATCAAACAGCCGTTTTGATAATTTTCAGTCAGGATTTCGTGCCAATCATAGCACTGAAACAGCGCTGATTAAAGTTATAAATGACATACGTCTTAATACTGATGCAGGCAAAACATCGGTCCTGGTATTACTGGACCTCAGTGCAGCTTTTGATACTGTTGATCACAACATACTGCTATATCGACTTGAACACTGGGTTGGATTGACTGGTAAAGTTATCAATTGGTTAAACTCATACTTAAAAGATAGAAGCTTCTTTGTTACCCTGGGAAATTGTTCCTCAACGTCAATGCCCTTGACCTGTGGTGTCCCCCAGGGGTCAATTCTTGGACCATTACTTTTCAACCTTTATATGCTCCCACTTGGGCAAATTATCAATAAAAATTCAATTTTGTATCACTGCTATGCAGATGATACCCAAATTTATTTTGCTCTATCACCTAATGATTATGCCCCCCTTGAATGTCTCTACCAGTGTATCGATCAAATCAATAGCTGGATGTCACAAAATTTTCTTCAGCTGAACACAGATAAAACAGAAGTAATTCTATTTGGAAAAAAAGATGAAAGACTCAGGATTACCATTATTCTTGACACAAAAGGGATTAAAACTAAAGAAATGGTTAAAAATCTTGGTGTTTTCATTGACAGCGAGCTAAACTTTGACAGTCACATGAAAGCAATCACTAAAACGGCATTTTATCACCTAAAAAACATTTCCAAACTAAGAGGACTTATGACAAAAAATGATCTGGAAAAACTAATACATGCCTTTATCTCTAGTAGGGTTGATTACTGCAATGGCCTTTTCACAGGCTTGCCAAAAAAGACCATCAAACGACTTTAGCTGGTTCAAAATGCAGCAGCGAGGGTTCTCACATGAACAAAAAGAACAGAGCACATTACTCCAATTCTAAGGTCCCTTCACTGGCTTCCAGTAAGCTACAGAATTGACTTTAAAGTATTGCTGCTGGTATACAAATCTCTAAATGGTACAGGGCCCAATTACCTCTCTGATATGTTGCAGCGGCCTAACCCAATCAGATCTACCAGATCGCAACAGAAAAATTTACTATTAAAACCAGTTGTTAAAACAAAGTGTGGTGAAGCAGCTTTTAGCTACTATGCAGTACAGCTATGGAACCAACTGCCAGAGGACATTAAAAATGCTCCTGCTGTTGGCAGCTTCAAATCTAGGTTAAAGACCAAGCTGTTTTCAGATGCTTTCTGTTAAATAATTAATATTTTTTACATTTTTTTATAATCTTTACTTTCTCTGCATGTTTTAACTTTACTTTAACTTTATTCTATTTTATTCCGCTGGTTTCTTTTTCTCCTTTTTCTTTTTGGCATTTTATTATTTTATTTCTACTATTGTTTAATTCTTATTATTTTCTTTTAATTCTTTTAATTAATTGTTTTAGAATAAAAATAAAATTATTTTATGTAATTTTTTTTCTCTATTGTTTACTGTTTTTGTTTTTACTTCTGTAAAGCACATTGAACTGCCATTGTGTATGAAATGTGCTATATAAATAAACTTGCCTTGCCTTGCCTTGGGTGACCCTACCATGAGCTTAAACTCCCACCAGTATAGCTCTCAGGGTCATTGGAGCAATCAAACTCCACCACCATGATAAGGTAGTAATCCGGGGGTGGTCCTACAGATACTACCACCTATACAAATGCCTGTAACAATGATGGGGACTTACAAAGGCCATACATTGTTAATAAATACTCATATCAGTCTTCTAGTGGTGCTTGACAAATATAAATTAGATTGTATTATATAATACTGTTTGATAGTAAAACATAGATTAGATTGTATTAAATATTAATATGATCTTAATATGAAAGTTAACATTTCATTATCTCAAAAAATAGGTATTTTAAATGAACTCTTTCTGTTCTCATGGATTACCCTCAGAATTACTGGATTCCTGATCACTTTCAGTTTTCTGATGGTATTTATCCTTCCTACTCTCAACATTGCAGTCACTCTCTTCTAGTAATTTTAGGACATCTTCTACTGTATATTCTATGACAGCTCACTTGAGCTCTCTCTCATATATATATATATATATATATATATATATATATATATATATATATATATATATATCACTGGATATTAGCAATCATGCCCTCTGATTGACGACTCTACTACTGGAATATCAGCTGATATATCGTGAGTAGGGAAAAACAAACTGGTGGAGTGCATCAAGTCAGATATATCACTTTGTTATCAAATATTAAAAGAAACAGAAATAGTTAAAAGAATATAGGGTTTTTTTTCCTCCAATATCTGCTGTTCCTGTTAGGACTAGGACTGTTTTGGCCTCTAGAGGCCGCTGTTATTTCCTTTTCATGTCGTGTTTATTTTGGCCTCTAGAGGCCGCCACTGTTCCTGTGTTTTGTGTTTGTGTTAATTGCCTAATTATCTTCACCTGTGTCCTTAATTAGTTTGTCTATTTATACCCCTGAGTTCAGTCCTCTTGTCACGGAGTCTTTGTGCTGTTATGTTTATCTCCAGTTTCCTCTGTACTGTGTTCTTTGTTTTGCACTTTGCTTTTCTTTTGGATTTAGTAGTGACTGTGTTTTTGGATCTTCTGAGCTTTTGCATTTTTGCCTTTTCCTTTTTGGACTTTGAACTTTTGATATTTTATTTTTCCCTTTGTCTTCCCAGTGTTGGATTACACTCTGTTTTTTTTTTTTTTTGCCCTGTATATAGTGTATATAGTATAAATAAACCTTTTGATACTTTTTCTACTTCCGCCTCACGCCTCTGCATTTGAGTCATCCCCCTGGTGGCCTAGTGGGGGTTTGCTGGATTATCACACCAACGAACCAGGTTCAAATCCCAGCAAAACCCTAACAGAAAGACTCCGTCATGACCAACTCAGCAGAGGCTGCTTCAACTGTCTACCCGGCCAACCTTCAGGGAATTACGGCAGCTCCGACACGCTTCGGAGCGACCATGGACACTCATGGACGTACGCTCACCAGCCAACGTGAGGCCCTTGCTCGCCACAAGGAACTGCTTCAGCAAATCGGGAAAACCCTGGCACAGCTGACATCTCTGCCTGCATCTCCTGATCCAACTCCCGCTCCTGTTCCTGTGCCTCCTGCCATGCTGCCTTCTTCACCTCGCGAACCCAGCCTTCCTGCACCACAGAGGTACAACGGCAAGCACAGTGAGTGCCGAGAGTTCCTTACCCAGTGTCAACTCACCTTTGAGCTTCAGCCTACCACCTACACTACGGATCGTGGCAAGATTGCCTTTGTGATCACCTTATTAGCTGGTAAGGCGCGAGCCTGGGCTACTGCTATCTGGCAAAGACAGGGACCTGAGTGCCTTGATTTCCAGCTGTTTTCTGAAGAGATGCTTCGGGTCTTCGATCAGGCGGACATCAGTACCGACGCAGCCCGAAAGCTCATGTCCATCCGGCAAGGAGGAAGCGTCGCAGATTACGCCATCTCGTTCCAAATGCTCGCAGCAGTAAGTGGATGGAACGAGACTGCCCTGGTGTCAGCCTTCCACCATGGTCTGTCTGACCCCATCAAGGACGGTCTGACCTCTATTGGATGCCCAAGTGACCTCGAAACCCTCATCTCACATGCTATTCGTCTGGACAACAGGATGAGAGAACGCCACCAAGCCTTGAGCCCCCCCAGCCTCCCTACCTCTACCTGGAGACCGTCTACCTCCTTCAGTGACTGTCCAGAACCCATGCAAGTGGGTCGTACTCGCCTCTCCGCATCTGAGAGGGAGCGCAGAAGGAGGGACAAGTGCTGCATCTACTGTGGCAAGCCTGGTCACTTCCGAGCATCATGTCCCGAACTCTTGGGGAAAGGACCGCCCCGTCCAGCCGAGGGAGGGTTGTGACGGGGCCTACCCTCTCTCCCGGACTCCCTGGCCAAGGAATCTACATCCCGGTCTCCATCTCCTGGGGTGAGTCTGTCCACTCTTGTCAAGCTTTGATAGACTCAGGGGCGGCTGGGAACTTTATGGATATTCACTTCGCCCAAAGCATCAATATTCCGACTGCACCTCTTGAAGTCCCACTGTCTGTGTCTGCCCTCGATGGCCAAGCGTTAGGTGATGGAAGAGTCACCCAAGTTACTTCTCCAGTTTTCCTCCAGTCTCAAGGTCACAAGGAAGAAATATCCCTGCACCTGATTCCTTCACCTGAGTTCCCAGTTATTCTAGGCCTTCCTTGGCTTACTCGCCACAACCCTCGCATAGACTGGGTAACAAGCCAGGTTGTGGAATGGGGCCCTGCATGCCATGCCTCTTGTCTGCTCTCTAGCTCTCCTGTGTCTCCTGCCGAGCCCCCTGATCTCACCGAGTTATCTCAAGTTCCCACAGAGTACTGGGATCTCAAGGAGGTATTCAGCAAGAGCAGGGCCGCCGTTCTTCCTCCGCACCGGGCCTACGACTGTGCCATCGACTTGCTCCCTGGGACTACCCCTCCTCGTGGCAGACTGTTTTCACTCTCTCAGCCAGAACGCAAGGCCATGGAGGAATACCTCAAAGATGCCCTGGTCTCTGGGTTTATTCGACCCTCCACTTCACCTGCTGGAGCCGGCTTCTTCTTTGTCGGCAAGAAGGATGGGGGGCTCCGACCATGTATTGATTACAGGGGCCTGAATAAGATCACTGTGCGCAACCGATATCCCCTTCCGCTGATGTCCACAGCTTTCGACCTGCTCCAAGGCGCCACCGTCTTCACCAAGTTGGACCTACGGAACGCATACCACCTCATCCGTATCCGACAGGGAGACGAGTGGAAGACTGCCTTTAACACCCCGTCTGGGCACTACGAATACCAGGTGATGCCCTTCGGACTCACCAACGCACCAGCTGTTTTTCAGGCCCTAATCAACGACGTCTTAAGGGACATGATTAACCTATACGTTTTTGTCTACCTCGACGACATCCTTATCTTTTCCAAGACCGTGCAGGAGCACCGCCACCATGTCCGCCAGGTTCTCCAGAGGCTGCTACAGAACAATCTGTTCGCCAAGGCCCAGAAATGCGAATTTCATGTTCCCGAGGTCTCCTTTCTGGGATTTATTGTACGGACAGGCCAACTCCAAATGGACTCTGCCAAGACCCTGGCCGTCCGGGACTGGCCTACTCCCAAGTCCGTTAAGGAGGTTCAGCGGTTCTTAGGATTCGCTAACTTCTACCGCAAGTTCATCAGGAACTTCAGTTCTGTGGCAGCACCCATGTCAGACCTCACCAAAGGGACAGGTGGATCTTATGGCTGGTCTCCTCAGGCAGAAAAGGCGTTCAAAGACCTCAAGGACCGCTTCTGCACGGCACCCATTCTGGTTCTCCCGGACACCTCCCAACCATTCATCGTGGAGGTGGACGCCTCGGACAGTGGTGTCGGCGCGGTGCTCTCTCAACGTTCGGAAGGAAAGCTGCACCCCTGCGCTTACTTCTCCCACCGCCTGAGTCCTGCTGAGTCCCGGTACGATGTGGGGGATCGAGAACTGCTAGCGGTCAAACTGGCCCTTGAGGAGTGGAGGCACTGGCTGGAGGGAGCACAACATCCATTCCTGGTTTGGACTGACCACAAGAACCTGGAGTACCTCCAGCAAGCCAAGAGACTGAACCCTCGACAGGCTAGGTGGGCCCTGTTTTTCAGTCGGTTTGACTTCACCCTCTCATACCGCCCCGGCTCGAAGAACACCAAACCTGACGCACTGTCCAGACTGTTCTCTGCCACTAACAGGGAGAATGAAGTCGGGCCTATTATCCCTGTGTCCCGGATTGTGGCCCCTGTCCGCTGGGGTATTGAGGAGGCTGTCCGACGAGCCCAACGCCAGGACCCCGGTCCTGGGACGGGGCCACCAGGCCTCTTGTACGTCCCACATCAAGCCCGGGCCAAGGTTCTCCAGTGGGGTCACTCTTCCCCTCTCACCGCCCACCCGGGAGCTCGGAGGACCCTGGACTTCCTGAAAAGACGCTTCTGGTGGCCTAACATGGAGAAGGAAGTAAGGTCATTTGTCCTGTCCTGTGAGGTTTGCACCAGAACCAAGAACCCACGACAGCGTCCCCAGGGTCTCCTGCATCCTCTGACCATTCCCCGGCGTCCCTGGTCCCACGTGGCAGTCGACTTTATCACGGGTCTCCCTGAGTCACAAGGTAACACGGTCATTTTGGTCTTAGTTGACAGATTCTCCAAGGCCTGCCGCTTCATACCACTGTGCAAACTCCCCTCTGCTCTTGAAACTGCGAAACTTTTGTTTAATCATGTCTTCCGAGTCTTTGGTCTTCCACAGGACATCGTCTCAGACCGAGGGCCCCAGTTCTCCTCCCGAGTGTGGCACGGGTTCTGCAAGGTCATCGGAGCCACTGCCAGCCTCTCCTCTGGGTTTCACCCACAGTCCAATGGTCAGACGGAGAGGCTCAACCAGGACCTGGAAACCACCCTGCGAGGCCTGGCTATGGATAACCCGACATCGTGGAGCACCTGGCTGCCATGGGCGGAGTACGCCCACAACACCCTGCAGTCATCGGCCACCAAGCTGTCGCCATTCCAGTGCCAATTCGGGTTCCAGCCACCTCTGTTCCCGGACCAGGAGGAGGACGCAGGGGTGCCCTCGGTCAACCAATATGTGAGACGGTGTCGCAAGACCTGGAGCAAGGTCAGGAAGACCCTCATACAGACCTCCAGAACCAACCAGACTCAGGCCAACCGCCATAGAAGACCTGCACACGCTTTCCGCCCTGGGCAGCGTGTTTGGCTGTCCACTAAGGACCTTCCACTGCGGGTGGAGAACCGCAAGCTTGCTCCTCGCTACATTGGCCCCTTCAAGGTGGTGCGCAGGGTGAACCCTGTCTCCTACCGGCTCCAGTTGCCCCGGACTCTGAGGATCAACCCCACTTTCCATGTTTCCCTGTTACGGCCCGTACTGACGTCTACGTATGCCCCTGCCCCTAGGAACCCCCCACCCCCCCGCATCTTCCAGGGGCAGACTGTGTTCACTGTGAATCGCCTGCTTGACTCCCGCCGGGTCCGCGGCGGGTTGCAATATCTGGTGGACTGGGAGGGCTATGGTCCTGAGGAGCGCTGCTGGGTTCCTGCTCGGGATGTCCTTGATAAAGAACTATGTCGGGACTTTCATTCGGCCCATCCGGATCGCCCTGGGAACGTCAGGAGACGCTCCTAGAGGGGGGGGTCCTGTTAGGACTAGGACTGTTTTGGCCTCTAGAGGCAGCTGTTATTTCCTTTTCATGTCGTGTTTATTTTGGCCTCTAGAGGCCGCCACTGTTCCTGTGTTTTGTGTTTGTGTTAATTGCCTAATTATCTTCACCTGTGTCCTTAATTAGTTTGTCTATTTATACCCCTGAGTTCAGTCCTCTTGTCACGGAGTCTTTGTGCTGTTATGTTTATCTCCAGTTTCCTCTGTACTGTGTTCTTTGTTTTGCACTTTGCTTTTCTTTTGGATTTAGTAGTGACTGTGTTTTTGGATCTTCTGAGCTTTTGCATTTTTGCCTTTTCCTTTTTGGACTTTGAACTTTTGATATTTTATTTTTCCCTTTGTCTTCCCAGTGTTGGATTACACTCTGTTTTTTTTTTTTTTTGCCCTGTATATAGTGTATATAGTATAAATAAACCTTTTGATACTTTTTCTACTTCCGCCTCACGCCTCTGCATTTGAGTCATCCCCCTGGTGGCCTAGTGGGGGTTTGCTGGATTATCACACCAACGAACCAGGTTCAAATCCCAGCAAAACCCTAACAGTTCCACACTCCAGCCCAGTCAGTGATGGTAATGCACTTTTAAGTTGGTTTGCCAACTGCCAAAAAAACCTTAAAGAAGAAGAAGAAAATGGAGGACTGTGTTACTGAACCAACTGAGGACAAAATAAAAACTGCTCAAAAACAAAACCCCCAAAAATACAAAAAAGCAACAAAATATGGAATAAAAGTATTTGAGGGTAAGAATGTATCTTTGTTATTTTTCAAGAATTATTATTATAGCATATTAAAAGAAACATGCTTTTGTCATAACAATAAGAACCTCTTATTTGGGACTGTGAGTGCGTTCCTTCTGACGTGGAAGCTCTTTGAACTTTGTTTTTTGAACTGAGATCTCTTTTCCCATTGCAGGGTTGCATTTCTGAACTCTATCATGCTTTTTCCTTTTTCGTACTTGTTTGATAGCTGATCTCTAATCTCTGTTTTTTCCCTAATTACCCATTCCTGTATTTCTCCCATCGGTTGCTCCTCCCCTCCACCCGTCCACTATTCAGATTTAGACCTGCCTTCTTCTCTCCAAGTGCACATGAGTCTGCTTTTGGGTCTAGTCTACTCCTATTGCCTTTTGGCCATGGCAGAACAATCCCGCCAGAGGAATGGACAACAGCAGACTTTGAAACAGTTAGAGCTGCTTTGACCAAACAAGGCTCTATTCTGGGTTATCACCAGCAGGAGATTGTGGCTGTCCATCAGAGTTTGATGGCCATCAGACATGTTACAGAAACTCTGGTCTCCGATAGAAAGCCTTCAGAATGCCATCTCCAGTCAACCGGCACCTGCACCAGTCAGCTCACCCATTACTCCAACAGTCGTTACAGCTCCACAACCCCTCCAAGAGCCACATCTGCCTGCCCCACAGCCTTACGATGGGGAGCCTGGGACCTGCAGCTCATTCCTATCCCAGTGCTCCTTGTCAGTGGAACTCCAGGCTTCTGCTTTCCCTTCCAAGAGCTCCCAAGTCACCTATGTCATCACAATTCTGACTGGAAGAGTTCAGGAGTGGGGAACAGCAGTCTGGGACACTAGGACCCCTTGCTGTTTGAGTTACAAGGAATTCTCTGCAGAGATGCAAAAGGTTTTCAACCAGTCACCCAAGGGCAAGGAGGCAGCTAGGCAACTAATGGGGTTCAAGCAAGGCAGCCAGCCAGTTTATGACTATGCTATTGAGTTTCGTACCTTGGCTGCAGCTGTGGACTGGAATGCCAGTGCCTTATACTATGCATTTTTTCATGGATTAAACAACTCTGTATTGGATATCACCCCTCATGAGCTTCCTGAGACTTTGGACAGTCTTGTGGACCTAGCTGGTTGGGTGGATACCTGGTTACACCAACGGAACCTGAGAAGGAACCTCAGGTTTGAACTTAAGGATGTTGAGTCCTTGTCTGAAGCCACTGCTTCCCCTGAACCGGAGCCCATGCAGCTAGGCAGAACCCGAATCACCCCTGAGGAAAGAAGGTGCCACCGTGAGACCAGGTCCTGCTTCTACTGTGGCAAACCCGGACATTTAGTCTCTCATTGCCTGTTAAAAGGGCCTGTCCACCAGTAGCAGCACTGACACAGTCTTCCCCTGCTGAAAGGTTGGTGCTTCCTGCTAAGACCATCTTTCAGAACAGGTGTTACCTGGTAAAGATGCTTATTGACTCTGGGGCAGACGAAAGCTTCATCAGAACCTCCTTTGCAGAAGAGCTGGGGGTCAACCTACGGAAGTTAGACTACCCTCTAACCACCAGGGTACTCAACGGCACCGAACTCAGTCTTGTCTCCCACATCACAGAGCCACTCATTCTTAAGATCTTGAGGAACCACATGGAGTCTATTTCTTTCTTTGCCATGAATAACTCTTATTAGTCTATTGTTCTTGGTCTACCTTGGTTATGCCTGCATAATCCTCGCCTGAATTAGAGTAACAGTACAGTCCTCCCTTGGAGCACCTGCTTCTTGGCCACCTGCCTGTCCTCTGCCAAAATTCCCCTCACCTCCCAAGTCTCCAGCCCTGATGAGTCCATCTACCTTTCCAACGTCCCCATGGAATACCGGGACCTTAGTCAGGTTGCATTTATTCCCTCTCTCCCCCTGAGGGTGAGGCCATGGACAAGTATATATCAAAGTCTCTTATGGCTGGCATCATTCGCCCCTCATCATCCCCAGCAGGAGCTGGTTTCTTTTTCAAGGTCAAGAAGGACAAGTCACTCAGGCTGTGCATTGATTATGGAGGCTTAAATGAGATCACCATTAAGAACCGCTACTCACTTCCTCTCATGTCCATGGTTGAGCTGCTGCAGGGGGCCAATTTTCCTCCAAGCTGGATCTTCGCAATGCCTATCACCTGGTATGCATTAAGGATGGGGATGAATGGAAGACAGCCTTCAATATGCCCACCGGCCACTATGAATACTTGGTCTTACCTTTCAGCCTCGCTAACGCGCCAGCGGTCTTCCAAGCACTGGTTAACGATGTCTTACAAAATTTCATCAACCAGTTCATCTTTGTATACCTCACTGACATCTTGATCTTTTCTCCCACGCTCGTAGCTCACCGGTCCCACGTCAGACAGGTTCTGCAGTGGCTACTAGAAAATCAATTTTTTGCTAAAGCAGAGAAATGTGAGTTCCATAAGCGCACAATCTCATTTCTGGGTTTCATCATCTCCCCAGGTAAGGTGCAAGTGGACCCAGACAAGGTCAAGGCAGTCTCAGACTGGCCCACGCCCTCCTTTCACAGGGAGCTACAATGCTTCTTAGGGTTTGCAAATTTTTATCGAAGGTTTATAAGGAATTATAGCAACATTGCTGCCCCTCTTACAGAACTCATATCCTCCAAGTGCCCCTTTCTCTGAAACAACCACACTGAGAATGCTTTCACATCCCTCAAAACCAAGTTTTCCACTACTTCCGTCCTTATCGTCCCAGATCCTACAGCTCAGTTCATGCTTGAGGTGGATGCCTCCAACATGGCAATAGGGACAGTCTTGTCCCAGAGATCATCTAAGGATGACAAGGTGCACCCCTGTGCATTCTTCTCGAACCCAGCTGAGTGCAACTATCGCATAGATGATCAAGAACTTTTGGCCATCAAGTTGGCCCTGGAGGAGTGGAGACATTGGTTTGAGGGGACTGAGACCCCTTTTATCATATGGACTGACCATAATAACCTCTTATTTGAACAGTTTGTTTTATATATAAGAACCTTATTATTATGAAGCTGCTCTTATTATTGTTCAGTTACATAATCATATATATTTTTAAGAAAGATACTTGTAGACTTTGTTTATATATACAACCCCGATTCCAAAAAAGTTGGGACAAAGTACAAATTGTAAATAAAAACGGAATGCAATGATGCGGAAGTTTCAAAATTCCATATTTTATTCACAATAGAACATAGATGACATATCAAATGTTTAAACTGAGAAAATGTATCATTTAAAGAAAAAAATTAGGTGATTTTAAATTTCATGACAACAACACATCTCAAAAAAGTTGGGACAAGGCCATGTTTACCACTGTGAGACATCCCCTTTTCTCTTTACAACAGTCTGTAAATGTCTGGGGACTGAGGAGACAAGTTGCTCAAGTTTAGGGATAGGAATGTTAACCCATTCTTGTCTAATGTAGGATTCTAGTTGCTCAACTGTCTTAGGTCTTTTTTGTCGTATCTTCCGTTTTATGATGAGCCAAATGTTTCCTATGGGTGAAAGATCTGGACTGCAGGCTGGCCAGTTCAGTACCCGGACCCTTCTTCTACGCAGCCATGATGCTGTAATTGATGCAGTATGTGGTTTGGCATTGTCATGTTGGAAAATGCAAGGTCTTCCCTGAAAGAGATGTCATCTGGATGGGAGCATATGTTGCTCTAGAACCTGGATATACCTTTCAGCATTGATGGTGTCTTTCCAGATGTGTAAGCTGCCCATGCCACACACACTAATGCAACCCCATACCATCAGAGATGCAGGCTTCTGAACTGAGCGTTGATAACAACTCGGGTCGTCCTTTTCCTCTTTAGTCTGAATGACACGGCGTCCCTGATTTCCATAAAGAACTTCAAATTTTGATTCGTCTGACCACAGAACCGTTTTCCACTTTGCCACAGTCCATTTTAAATGAGCCTTGGCTCAGAGAAGACGTCTGCGCTTCTGGATCATGTTTAGATACGGCTTCTTCTTTGAACTATAGAGTTTTAGCTGGCAACGGCGGATGGCACAGTGAATTGTGTTCACAGATAATGTTCTCTGGAAATATTCCTGAGCCCATTTTGTGATTTCCAATACAGAAGCATGCCTGTATGTGATGCAGTGCCGTCTAAGGGCCCGAAGATCACGGGCACCCAGTATGGTTTTCTGGCCTTGACCCTTACGCACAGAGATTCTTCCAGATTCTCTGAATCTTTTGATGATATTATGCACTGTAGATGATGATATGTTCAAACTCTTTGCAATTTTACACTGTCGAACTCCTTTCTGATATTGCTCCACTATTTGTCGGCGCAGAATTAGGGAGATTGGTGATCCTCTTCCCATCTTTACTTCTGAGAGCCGCTGCCACTCCAAGATGCTCTTTTTATACCCAGTCATGTTAATGACCTATTGCCAATTGATCTAATGAGTTGCAATTTGGTCCTCTAGCTGTTCCTTTTTTGTACCTTTAACTTTTCCAGCCTCTTATTGCCCCTGTCTAACAACTTTTTTGAGATGTGTTGCTGTCATGAAATTTCAAATGGGCCAACATTTGGCATGAAATTTCAAAATGTCTCACTTTTGACATTTGATATGTTGTCTATGTTCTATTGTGAATACAATATCAGTTTTTGAGATTTGTAAATTATTGCATTCTGTTTTTATTTAAAATTTGTACCTTGTCCCAACTTTTTTGGAATTGGGGTTGTATATTAGTGCTGTCAAAGTTAACGTGATAATAACGCGTTAACGCGATTTCAATTTAACGCGATTTAAAAAAAATAGTGCCGTTAACGCAAATTCTAATTTGGCCCTGCGAGTCACCCGTAGTTCCTGTTGAGGCTTGTCGCGCGCTGCTTCAATAAGAGTACGTGTGAGTGATGGAGAAAGGCATAGACATATAAACATCCTCGCCGACATATTGGATGGGGCAAAGTGGAGAATAAAGATGCCTCATTCATGTGCTGCGTTTAACTGTACCAACAGGTTTACCGTCCAAACGAGATCACATGGGATTACCTTTCACAGGTGAGACTGGAAAAATACTTTTCAATACTGTTCCTTCAGTCTTCAGTTTCCCAGCTCATCTCCACTGGGTAGGTGTAGAGTTATAAGCAGTGAGAATTAGATAATACAGTGCCACACTATGATGAACGTTTTTGAACGTATGATGAATGTTTTTATTTTTGTTATCTGTTTTTTTTCTTCTTTTATGGCAAATACTTCTCTTCAAAAGAAACTAATGAAGAGTAAAATAAAACATTTTTTTATTTTCACAGTGATATGCACTTTATTTTTCATCCCTTGGTTTTCTCATCTAATATGGAAGTTATGGATGTCAGTGGCTGTGACAAGACATGTTATGCTCTGCAATAAAAAAAAAAAAACATTGGTACAAAGCAAGCCCATTCACTTTTTTATGCTGATAAGAGAATTACAATGGATTTTCATGTGACAAAAATGTGCGATTAAATTGCGATTAATCGCGAGTTAACTATGACAGTCACGACATTAATCGCGATTAAATATTTTAATCGCTTGACAGCACTAATATATATATATATATATATATATATATATATATATATATATATATATATATATATATATACACACCCACACCCACACAATAAATAAATAAATTAAATATATCCCTGATTCCAAAAAAGTTGGGACAAAGTACAAAATCAGAATCAGAAGCACTTTATTGCCAGGTATGTTACACACACGAGGAATTTGACTCCGGTTCGACTTAGCTTTCATAGTACAGACAGAAAAAAGTCTCATCTCATCATCTCTAGCCGCTTTATCCTGTTCTACAGGGTCGCAGGCAAGCTGGAGCCTATCCCAGCTGACTACGGGCGAAAGGCGGGGTACACCCTGGACAAGTCGCCAGGTCATCACAGGGCTGACACATAGACACAGACAACCATTCACACTCACATTCACACCTACGGTCAATTTAGAATCACCAGTTAACCTAACCTGCATGTCTTTGGACTGTGGGGGAAACCGGAGCACCCGGAGGAAACCCACGCGGACACGGGGAGAACATGCAAACTCCGCACAGAAAGGCCCTCGCCGGCCACGGGGCTCGAACCCGGACCTTCTTGCTGTGAGGTGACAGCGCTAACCACTACACCACCGTGCCGCCAGAGAAAAAAAGTATAGAAAGAAAAAAAACCACACACACACACACACACACACAGACAGTCTCACTGCAGTGACCTCCAGGGGGAGAATCGCATTTCTACAGCGATGGCCTTGAGGCAGTGCTGGCTAGGGAGCCAAGATAAGATTGGAATTTGTTTAGACTTAAGATGGGTAGACGTGTCCTTTTTCGCCTAACCCGCTTGTCCATTCTGGCCACCAAAACGATCCATTTCTCTTTGCAAATCCACCAACTTCTCCATGATGTTATCCATGTTGCGATTCAAGTTCTGAATAGCTACAGTCTGAGTGCTAACGGCTCTGCCCACCGCTTCGATCATATTGGGCAGCTTTGTGGGGCTTTGAACAGCTGCCACCATTAACTGATTTTCTCGATACACCAGGGCAATGCCAAGTCCAATCAGCAAAAATCCTGTGATCATATTTCCGAATAGGTAAATATCCTCAATGTCCTCCACGGAAAGAATCGCCAAGCACACCACACGCCACTTCTCCCAGGCATCCATGGTGTATCCGGCTGCAAACGTTCCAGCAGGACAGACAGGTTCCCCCGAACCTAGAAGATTGTGTCAATTGCGTGAAGTGACCAGTTGATCAGATCCATAATTTCGATTCAGAGAGCAGTGCAGGAAGGGTCTCTCAGACAAGACGAGTCCGCAGAAGCAAAGCAGGAGAGAGGTCAGGAAGGGAGAGGCTGAGAAAATGAGAGATGAGAGGAAAAAAACACCCACACATTTCGCTCCTATCAGGACCGGACTGTGTAGGCATTAAAAAAAACCCTCAGCGCAGCATTCCGTGAAGCACGGAGAAGAATTAACACAACAATTACACAAAAACATAGAAAGTACGAGAGAGCAAAGTCCCGTGGCAGCCGTCTGCGGCGCCATCTTGGATGGAAAAAAAATTGTAAATAAAAACGGAATGCAATAATTTACAAATCTCAAAAACTGATATTGTATTCATAATAGAACATAGACAACATATCAAATCTTTTGATTGTGTAACTAGAGAGAACAACACATTAGACCATGTGTACACAAACATTAAGAATTACTACAAAGCAGTGGCTCTCCCCCACATCGGCAACTCTGACCACCTAGTGGTCATGCTTATTCCTGCATACAGGCCAAAGGTTAAACAGAATAAACCTGTGGTAAGAGAAGTCAGAGTGTGGCCTGCAGAGGCAATACCTGCTCTGCAGGACTGTTTTGAGAGCACACAGTGGGAGATATTCAGGGAGGCAGCAACGAAGGATGGCAAAGTTGATTTACAAGAATACACAGACTCTGTAATTGGCTATATAAATAAATGTACAGATGATGTTACAGAAACGAAACTCATCAGGCAGTGTGTTAACCAAAAACCTTGGTTGACTGGTGACATCCGCTCACTATTGTGGGCCCGAAACGCTGCCTATAAGTCTGGAGATGAAACTGCATATAGACAGGCAAGACAAAATTTGTCCCGGGGCATAAGGGAGGCGAAGAGGCTGTATGGGCAGAGGCTCAGTAGTCACTTTACGGACAATAAGGATGTACGACGTTTGTGGCAAGGGTTTAATACAATCACTGACTACAAATTGATCATGATGATCCATCATTACCGGACAGACATAACAATTTTTATGCACGCTTTGAGGTGAATAGTAGCAAGTTACAGAACTACCAGCTACCAACTGTCAATGAGCAAGCACTCCAGATGACAGCTACCCATGTAGAAAAGGTCTTCGCCCGCGTTAACCCACATAAGGCAGTAGGGCCTGATAACATATCTGGGCGGGTGGCGAAGGGATGCGCTGAGCAGCTTAAAGATGTCTTTACAGACATTTTTAACATTTCCCTGAGCCAAGGGGTTGTACCCACCTGCCTCAAGAGTGCCATCATCATCCCTGTGCCTAAAAAGTTAAATTCAGTCTGTCTAAATGACTACCATCCTGTGGCGCTGACACCATTAGTTATGAAATGTTTTGAGCGGCTTGTCCTACAGCACATTAAACACCATCTGCCAGCAGACCTAGATCCCTTGCAGTTTGCGTATAGGGCTAATCGCTCATCAGAAGATGCTATTTCTATGGCTCTCCATCTCATCTTGTCGCATCTTGAGGAGAGAAACTCATATGCCAGGCTACTCTTCATTGACTTCAGCTCTGCATTTAATACTATCATCCCCCAACAGTTGGTGGAGAAGCTGAGGTCACTGGGGTTAGTTTCTGGCATATGTAATTGGGTTCTCAACTTCCTTTCGCAGAGACAGCAGAGAGTCAGGGTGGGCAGCTACATCTCAAAAAACATCAATGTGAGCACAGGCTCCCCCCAAGGCTGTGTCTTGAGCCCCCTGTTGTTCAGCCTGCTCATCTATGACTGTGTTCAGATACCAACCACATCATCAAGTTTGCCGATGACGTGACCGTGGTAGGCCTGGTCAGAGGCGATGATGAGTCTGCATATAGGAAGGAGGTGGAGGAATTAACATCATGGTGCAGCTCACATAATCTACATTTGAATGTCAGTAAAACACGGGAGATGGTGATAGACTTCAGGAGGACGTCACATCACCACACACCTCTGATCATTGATGGTGTTGTTGTGGAAAGAGTTGAGAAGATGAGGTTCCTGGGTGTTCACCTGGCAGATGACCTGACCTTCTCAACCAACACCTCCACCATCATTAAAAAGGCCCACCAGCGGATCCATTCTCTCCGCCGTCTGAAAAAGGCAGGCCTTTCTACCACCCATCTTATTACTTTCTACAGAGGTACAGTAGAATCTGTCCTGTCATACAGCCTTATTTCATGGTTTGGCAGCTGTAAGGCTCAGGAAAAAAAAACAGTTGAGCAGGATTGTGAAGACGGCAAGTAAAATCATCAATGCCCCTCTTCCCTCTTTGCTAGAGACCTACAAGCTGCGGTGTGCCCGGAGGGCCACCAGTATCATCAGAGACCTCCATCACCCTTCCCATCACCTCTTTATTCTTTTGCCATCTGAGAAAAGGTATAAGAGCCTCGCCTCTAGAACCAGTAGGATGCTCAACAGTTTTTTCCCACAAGCATTGACAATAGTGAATGGTTTATGCCCCCTTCCATTGCCACTTTGAAAACATACTGTACATGTTCGATTTATTATTATGGACTGATTACACCTGCACTTTATTCTGATACGGCATTGGATTTACCCATTACATTTTGTCATTTTAACCCTATTTGTCCTTGTGTTTTTAATTGTTATTTATTGTGTATAACTTCGTTTAAGCTTAGATTACTTGTGACTTGTGTGGTATTGAACAAGTTGGGGGGACGTTATTTCACTCTTTTGTGTACTCTAGTGCATAAGGAATGACAATAAATGAATCTTGAATCTTGAAATGTCGAAAGTGAGACATTTTGAAATTTCATGCCAAATATTGGCTCATTTGAAATTTCATGACAACAACACATCTCAAAAAAGTTGGGACAGGGGCAATAAGAGGCTGGAAAAGTTAAAGGTACAAAAAAGGAACAGCTGGAGGACCAAATTGCAACTCATTAGGTCAATTGGCAATAGGTCATTAATATGACTGGTTATAAAAAGAGCATCTTGGAGTGGCAGCGGCTCTCAGAAGTAAAGATGGGAAGAGGATCACCAATCCCCCTAATTCTGCGCCGACAAATAGTGGAGCAATATCAGAAAGGAGTTCGACAGTGTAAAATTGCAAAGAGTTTGAACATATCATCATCTACAGTGCATAATATCATCAAAAGATTCAGAGAATCTGGAAGAATCTCTGTGCGTAAGGGTCAAGGCCGGAAAACCATACTGGGGGCCCGTGATCTTCGGGCCCTTAGACGGCACTGCATCACATACAGGCATGCTTCTGTATTGGAAATCACAAAATGGGCTCAGGAATATTTCCAGAGAACATTATCTGTGAACACAATTCACCGTGCCATCCGCCGTTGCCAGCTAAAACTCTATAGTTCAAAGAAGAAGCCGTATCTAAACATGATCCAGAAGCGCAGATGTCTTCTCTGGGCCAAGGCTCATTTAAAATGGACTGTGGCAAAGTGGAAAACGGTTCTGTGGTCAGACGAATCAAAACTTGAAGTTATTTATGGAAATCAGGGACGCTGTGTCATTCGGACTAAAGAGGAGAAGGACGACCCAAGTTGTTATCAGCGCTCAGTTCAGAAGCCTGCATCTCTGATGGTATGGGGTTGCATTAGTGTGTGTGGCATGGGCAGCTTACACATCTGGAAAGACACCATCAGTGCTGAAAGGTATATCCAGGTTCTAGAGCAACATATGCTCCCATCCAGATGACGTCTCTTTCAGGGAAGACCTTGCATTTTCCAACATGACAATGCCAAACCACATACTACATCAATTACAGCATCATGGCTGCGTAGAAGAAGGGTCCGGGTACTGAACTGGCCAGCCTGCAGTCCAGATCTTTCACCCATAGAAAACATTTGGCGGATCATAAAACGGAAGATACGACAAAAAAGACCTAAGACATTTGAGCAACTAGAATCCTACATTAGACAAGAACGGGTTAACATTCCTATCCCTAAACTTGAGCAACTTGTCTCCTCAGTCCCCAGATGTTTACAGACTGTTGTAAAGAGAAAAGGGGATGTCTCACAGTGGTAAACATGGCCTTGTCCCAACTTTTTTTAGATGTGTTGTTGTCATGAAATTTAAAATCACCTAATTTTTCTCTTTAAATGATACATTTTCTCAGTTTAAACATTTGATATGTCATCTATGTTCTATTCTGAATAAAATATGGAATTTTGAAACTTCCACATCATTGCATTCCGTTTTTATTTACAATTTGTACTTTGTCCCAACTTTTTTGGAATCGGGGTTGTATGTGTGTGTGTGTCTGTGAAGATTCTCAGTCATTCAGGTCATAGTAAACTGTGGGTGGTAAAAGAGAGCAACTGGACTTGCTTGAAGATTCTTGAAGACGTTTCACCTCGCATCCAAAAGGCTTCTTCAGTTCTGTCTGACTGGTAGGGAGCATCAGGTATTTATCCTCTCATGGATGAAAAGCTCATCTAAGGTGTCACTGAGGCTACATCCACACGACAACGGCAATGAGATTAAAAATATATATATATCGCGTCCACATGGGCAACGGATCAGTAAAATATCAGGTACATATGGCAACACAACGCTTGCTGAAAACGATGCAATACACATGCCACACCTCTAGGTGCGCTGTAAGACGGTCCCATCAGAGACACCCCAACAATAGAAGAAGTAAGGACGCATGCGCATAAACTATTATGCGCGAGACTTCATATTAGCCACAAAGTCAGAAAAATCGGTTCGTAAAATTACGTTATAATGACCAAATACAATGAAAAGTATTTTTCCAGTCTCACCTGTGAAAGGTGAGTGATCCCATGTGATCTCGTTTGGACGGCAAACCTGTTGGTACAGTTAAACACAGCACATGAATGAGGCATCTTTATTCTCCACTTTGACCCATCCAATATGGCGGTGAGGATGACGTATGATTCTACGCGGAAGGCGGCGTCTTTAATGGTCCGGAATAAATTGAATGCTACACGTTGATGGATTAATTTGTTCTTCTACGCCCTTTTTGAGGAATGTATTGTAGGACTTAAACCAACATCTGAAGAGGTGAGATCGCTCCTTTTTTTCCCTATTTTTGCTGGCGGGATTGACTCTCTCTCTCTCTCTCTCTCTCTCTCTCTCTCTCTCTCGCTCTCTCACTTTGCACCATTACACAATAAATATTCACAGTGAAAATATTTTGTAAGCACGTTTCATGAACCAAGTTATAGGATTTGTTGACAACTCGCATCGAGTTCGTTACACTTCTTCCCGGCGTGAAGCACATGTGGTTGTGACGTCATCGTAAACAAATCCGTTCTACTCATCCAGACGACTTCGCAACGGGGCCGTTGCCAGATCTTTCCACTCTGAAACCCGTTCTCAAAAGATTTCGTTTTGGGGCACCCAAAACACCGGTGCCGTGTGGACACCAGGCCGAAACGATAAACAATTTTATCAGATTCACCTGAATCCGTTGCCGTGTGGACAGGGCCTGAGTCATTCTGTTGGTGTGGGTCACTGGGGGCTGGTTGTGAACGGCCTCGAGAGTGGTTAGGATGATCAGTGGATTGCCCGTTAGGGTGATCAATGGAATGCTGATTCTCTCTGTCCTCCTGTGAGTCACTGAAAACAGCTGGGTTTTGGTGTGCATTCAGTTGTCTGGGAAGTATGCCAAGGACTGCATTGTAGGTGGCTGATAAATGATGTCTTAGACCCCCACCTCTGTTCAGTGATGGCCATTCCAGGTTGACAAAAATGGCTTCTTTAACTCCTCGCTCATACCAACGATGCTCTCTGGCTAAAATGCGTACGTTGCAATCCTGAAATGAGTGTCCTTTGTTATTAAGATGAAGGTAGAAAGCAGAGTCCTGGCCTGAGGAACTGGCTCTCCTGTGTTGAGCCATGCGCCTGTGAACCGGTTGTTTTGTTTACCCAATATACGAGGCTGTGCATTCCTCACTGCACTGAATGGCATACACTACGTTGTCCTGTTTGTGTCTGGGTATTCTGTCCTTAGGGTGGACCAGTTTCTGCTTCAGGGTGTTACTGGGTTTGAAATGTACTGGAATGTTGTGTTTGTAGAAGATCCTCCTGTCTACCTTCATCTTAACAACAAAGGACACTCATTTTAGGATTGCAACGTACGCATTTTAGCCAGAGAGAATCGTTGGTATGAGCGAGGAGTTAAAGAAGCCATTTTTGTCAACCTGGAACGGCCATCACTGAACAGAGGTGGGGGTCTAAGACAACATTTATCAGCCACCTACAATGCAGTCCTTGGCACACTTCCCAGACAACTGAATGCACACCAAAACCCAGCTGTTTTCAGTGACTCACAGGAGGACAGAGAGAATCAGCATTCCATTGATCACCCTAACGGGCAATCCATTGATCATCCTAATGACTCTCGAGGCTGTTCACAACCAGCCCCCAGTGACCCACACCAACAGGATGACTCAGGCCCTGTCCACACGGCAACGGATTCAGGTGAATCCGATAAAATTGTTTATCATTTCGGCTTGGCGTTCACACGGCACCGGCGTTTTGGGTGCCCCAAAACAAAATCTTTTGAGAACGGGTTCCAGAGAGGAAAGATCTGGCAACGGCGCCATTGCGAAGTCGTCTGGATGAGTAGAACGGATTTGTTTACGATGACGTCACAACCACATGTGCTTCACACCGGGTAGAAGTGTAACGAACTCAATGCGAGTTGTCAACAAATCCTATAACTTGGTTCATGAAACGTGCTTACAAAATATTTTCACTGTGAATATTTATTGTGTAATGGTGCAAAGTGAGAGAGAGAGAGAGAGAGAGAGAGAGAGAGAGAGAGAGAGAATAGCTCTTAGGGCAGAGTCAATCCCGCCAGCAAAAATAGGGAAAAAAAAGGAGCGATCTCACCTCTTCAGATGTTGGTTTAAGTCCTACAATACATTCCTCAAAAAGGGTGTAGAAGAACAAATTAATCCATCAACGTGTAGCATTCAATTTATTCCGGACCATTAAAGACGCCGCCTTCCGCGTAGAATCATACATCATCCTCACCGCCATATTGGATGGGTCAAAGCGGAGAATAAAGATGCCTTATTCATGTGCTGCGTTTAACTGTACCAACAGGTTTGCCGTCCAAACGAGATCACATGGGATTACCTTTCACAGGTGAGACTGGAAAAATACTTTTCATTGTATTTGGTCATTATAATGTAATTTTACGAACAGATTTTTCTGACTTTGTGGCTAATATGAAGTCTCGCGCATAATAGTTTATGCGCATGCGTCCTTACTACTTCTATTGTTGTGGTGTCTCCAAAGGGACCGTCTTACAGCGCACCTAGAGGTGTGGCATGTGTATTGCATCGTTTTCAGCAAGCATTGCGTTGCCGTATGTACCTGATATTTTACTGATCCGTTGCCCATGTGGACACGATATTTTTTTTAATAACATCTCATTGCCGTTGTCGTGTGGATGTAGCCTCAGTGACACCTTAGATGAGCTCTTCATCCATGAGAGGATAAATACCTGATGCTCCCTACTAGTCAGACAGAACTGAAGAAGCCTTTTCGATGAGAGGTGAAATGTCTTCAAGAATCTTCAAGCAAGTCCAGTTGCTCTCTTTTACCACCCACAGTTTGTGTGTGTGTGTGTGTGTGTGTGTGTGTGTGTGTGTGTGTGTGTGTGTGTGTGTGTGATTGTTAAGCTTCATTTAAAATGCAGATTTCACTAACATGCTAATCAACGCATTATTCCATTCCATCATCTTAAAAAACAATTAAGTAAACCTCTTTCATTTTCCTCTTCTGAGCTTTGAGGATGGGCCAGGAAAAGTTTCTTTTCCTTCATTTCCATACTTTTTCATTTTGTTCAAATAAGGAGACTCTGATTAAGTGACAGTGTCTTAGGAAAAGTGAAAACGGAAATAAATCTGTCACCTCTGTTGAAAATTAGCCATTTAAGGCACAGTAGCCATTTAAGCTTTTTAGAATGGTCAAGGCTAAAAGACAGTCAGCAGGAGATAAACATACAGAGCGACTGAAGAAACAGCAGTTTTCACATTATTACACTGCATGTCTGCTTTAATGTTGGGAGGACCTTTACTGTTCACATTGCTTGACTGATTTAATGTTTTATGGTCTATTTGCCTTTTTGTACTTATATGTTGTTGATAATAATATTCTGAAAAACATGTATTCTATTGTATGAGTGCAATCCTACAGTGACTTGATTATTTGATGAATAATATAAAACCTGTGTTTTGAATTACAGATAAAATTACGTCGGGTCTCCTATCATAGAAAACTAATCCACATCTGCTGACCAGTCAGATTCAAGAATTCAGTGGTGTACAACCATCTCATTTCATCTCATTATCTCTAGCCGCTTTATCCTTCTACAGGGTTGCAGGCAGGGGGGCACGGTGGTGTAGTGGTTAGCCCTGTCACCTCACAGCAAGAAGGCCCGGGTTCGAGCCCCATGGCTGGTGAGGGCCTTTCTGTGCAGAGTTTGCATGTTCTCCCCGTGTCCACGTGGGTTTCCTCCGGGTGCTCCGGTTTCCCCCACAGTCCAAAGACATGCAGGTTAGGTTAACTGGTGACTCTAAATTGACCGTAGGTGTGAATGTGAGTGTGAATGGTTGTCTGTGTCTATGTGTCAGCCCTGTGATGACCTGGCGACTTGTCCAGGGTGTACCCCACCTTTCGCCCGTAGTCAGCTGGGATAGGCTCCAGCTTGCCTGCGACCCTGTAGAACAGGATAAAGCGGCTAGAGATAATGAGATGAGATGAGATATGAGATGAGGGTTGCAGGCAAGCTGGAGCCTATCCCAACTGACTACGGGCGAAAGGCGGGGTACACCCTGGACAAGTCGCCAGGTCATCACAGGGCTGACACATAAACACCCATTCACACTCACATTCACACCTACGGTCAATTTAGAGTCACCAGTTAACCTAACCTGCATGTCTTTGGACTGTGGGGGAAACCGGATCACCCGGAGGAAACCCACACGGACACGGGGAGAACATTCAAACTCCGCACAGAAAGGCCCTTGTCGGCCACGGGGCTCGAACCCAGACCTTCTTGCTGTGAGGCGACAGCGCTAACCACTACACCACCGTGCTGCCCGGTGTACAACCATGACCCACACAAATTTGCAGTCTTTTTCTATTTCAAAAAGCACCCAAATACTTACCTGATTACTTATTACTTCCCTCACGTTCCCATATTATAATATAATATAATAATATATTATATTAGGGGCGGCACGGTGGTGTAGTGGTTAGCACTGTCGCATCACGGCAAGAAGGTCCGGGTTCGAGCCTCGTGGCTGACGAGGGCCTTTCTGTGCAGAGTTTGCATGTTCTCCTCGTGTCCACGTGGGTTTCCTCCGGGTGCTCCGTTTTCCCCCACAGTCCAAAGACATGCAGGCTAGGTTAACTGGTGACTCTAAATTGACCGTAGGTGTGAATGTAAGTGTGAATGGTTGTCTGTGTCTCTGTGTCAGCCCTGTGATGACCTGGCGACTTGTCCAGGGTGTACCCCGCCTTTTGCCCGTAGTCAGCTGGGATAGGCTCCAGCTTGCCTGCGACCCTGTAGAACAGGATAAAGCGGCTAGAGATAATGAGATGATGATATTATATTGACACAAGGGTTTTACTGGGAAATACATCTTATATTTTTCATCCGAGTTCCATCCAGGATATGGAGAACCAAAACTGTGACATAAAACTCTTTATGTCACTCGTGAGGAAGTCGATGAATTGTATTGATAAATTTGGGTACTTTTTGTTTCTGGATGTGTCTATATAATAAGAAAATCACACAATGGCTTGAAGATATGAAGTTTATCTACTTGTATTGAAAATATTGTCACTCATTCACTTTCCTCACTCACGATATATCCATTCACCACTTGAAGATAAACTTCATATCATCGCACAACCATGTAATATCCTATAACAATTATTAGGTTATTATTCACTGATATTCACTGAGCCTGAGGCGGATAATTGTTTTAGTATAAATACACAGGTGTTTTTTTGTTTTTTTTTAATCATATTCAAAAAATTAAATTATTTATTTCAAACTTCAAAAACAGCATGCAAATGTAATGTGCGCAGTCTTGTGACATATTAACTTGAATGAATGGCATGCGAATTGTGTGTGAAATGCCTGCTGAGAGCAGAATTTGGTTGAAATTCATAACACTCATAATGAATGAGAGCTATTTGAATACTCCAACTCCACCTACTTAGAATTGATTGATGACTTAGAAATAACAAAATGTTTTGTGATAATTACTGACTTTCACACTCTGCTGAGTAGTTTGACACCATAATTGTGAAAATGAGCCAAAAATACTATAACTAGTTTACAAAAGCAAGTTTTGCATATTTTGCAAATTGTCTTATTTTAATTTTAATTAAATTTAAAGAGGTAGAACCAAATGTTCCAAAAGCCTATTTGCAAAGTATGTGCAGACAAATTAAGGTAAAGAAGAATTTTCACTGAACAAATTGTTTTCCAAGAGCTTTGTTATGCCACCTGTGACCAATTTCTGTGAGACTGTATCAATAGCATTGGGTCCACACCCAAACCTGATTCAAGGTTCTAAATGGTTCTGGAGTCTTTTGTTATCATTGTTGTTGTTGTTTGGGAGAACCCAAGGAATCAATGACCACAAGAAATTTGATTGTCTCATGGGTCATGAGATACAGACCAAAATATAAAACCCTGAGCAATAGCACCACCATTGGTCCTGTCTTGCTTGCCTGAAGATTGGCCAGGAGTACTATCTGTTGATCTGTAGGACGTAGATTTATTTATATATGTTGGACTGAGAGTATGCACTGTGACAGCCCTGGTAAAGCTTTAAATAAAGGTTGATTGGGAAAGCTTTCATTTGCTTCGACTACTTCCACTCCAAAAGAGTAGGAGTGATTTAATCAATAACATTAAGCAATATTTTATTTAGAGAAAAATTTGTGTATTTTTAAATTTTAATTTATATATAATAATGTGCAGTGAATCAAGTCTTTGACTCTTATATTAATGTGTGATTTATGTCTTGTGAATGAGATCTTACTTTCTGTCCCCACTAGAGGTTCCATTGCTGGTGTCACTGGCCTGCTGTCATTAACAACCATGACCTGAACCCGAATGATGCATGTTTCCATAAGATCAGGAATTCATTGCAGACAGAATGAACCCAAGATATTTCATGTTTTGTCTGGTCAACTTCATTTAATTTGTTATATACATCCAGTCATGCATTTCAGGCCAACAACACATTCCAAAAAAGTTGGGACAGGACAATTTAGGGTTAGTAATGAAGTAAAACAGTGAAACAATTATGTGATTTGAAGCAGGTGATGTCAGCAGGAGACAGTAATCATAATTTGGTACAAAATCAGTTTCCAGGAAAGGCCATGGCTTTGTGGAGCAAAGATGGGCCGAGGATCTCCAGTATGTCAACAAATGCATGAGAAAATTATTGAAATGTTTAAAATCAGTGGTCCTCAAAAGAAAAATATAAAGGGATTTGGATATATCACCCTCTATGGTATATAGTATCATGAAACAATTCAAGGAATATGAAGCAATTTCAATGCGTAAAGGGCAAGGGCGCAAGCCTAAGCTGAACACCTGTCATCTTCGATCCCTCAGATGACACTGCATCAAGAACTGTCATTCATCTACCGTATAGCTGATATAATCACATGCTCTCAGGATTACCTTGGCTAACCTTTGTCAAACAGCATAAGGAGCATATGGAGTTACATCAACAAATGCCAGTTAAAACTTTACTGTGTAAAAAGAAAGTCTGATATTAATATTTAACTCTGTCCAGAAGCACCATTTACTTCTCTGGGGTTGGAGGCATCTGGGACGGACCATCACACAGTGGAAATACATTGTGTTCAGACGAACCAGTATTCCAAGTCTTTTTTGGAAAAAATGTACACCATATGCTTCAGAACAAAGACAAAAAGGTTCATCCATATTGTTATCAGTTAAAAAGTCTCAAAGTCAGGGTCTGTGATGGTATGGGGTTGTGTCAGTGCCCTTGGCAAAATTAACTTGCACTTCTGTGATGATGCATTAATGCTGAAAAGTACATTGAGATTTTGGTACAACATATGCTGCCTCCAAAATGACATCTCTTCCAGGGATGTTTCAACAAGAACAACATTCTGCACATATTACAAAGGCATGGCTGTTCAAGAACAGGGTGCCTGTCCCTAACAGAGAACGTGTGGTGAATTTTTAAATGTAAAATATGACTTTAGCACACCTTAAGATGTGTTTGCAGGAAGAATGTAAGAATCACTCATACAAGGTGGTATGTTCTCTTCCTTGAGTCCAAAAAGCCTTAGCCCATGCAAGCACCTTGTCTGTGAGGAGGTTGATTTTTTTTTTTCAAAAACAGTTATTCACTTAGCTGTTGCTCCATTTATCTATGAGACAACAATGTAGGTTAACTGACATTAATTGTGATTAGTAAGCCATTGTCTGAAAGATTTGTTTATTTAAATGCCATTCATTACATGCTTAAATTTGTTAAATATGCAATGGATGATGACTTTCGTTTGTCTTTTTGTATTCTCCTGTATATTGTCCTACACATATTCTTCCATAATCATCCCTGTGTTCATATTATTGCACCTGTATTTTATCACGTGACCATTTAAAAGTTTTCACCTGCACTACATACTAGTACATTATTATAATGAGATGCAATCAAATTCATGCTGTGCTTTACAAAGGCTATCCTGATTGTCTTTCTTATGCTATCTTTATGCTATATCTAGTTAATCCATTCTTATTGGAAGTTTCCTTCTATGCATTCACCATGATATGCCAAGCAAATTCAAATCACAAAATCACAATTAAAAATTTAAAATCCCAAGCTGCGATCTGTGGGGTCCAAGCACTTGTTGCAATTAGCATCCCCAGTGGGCAGTGCTTACAATAATACATTGAAGAATAAACAAACAATAGATGGAAATACTTATCAGATTTTGTGATGATAGCTTAGTGCTAACTGAGTACGAAATGCTTGCTGAGAACTGATTGGCTGAAGGTGGCCATGTTTTTGAAGTAATTTAGTGATGAATAAAATTTCAATTACAGATTAGCAGAATGATGCAACACAAAATTTCAGCTCAAAAAGACTTTTGGTTCCAGCGATATGAGTACTCAAGCTCTGCCTCCTGAGCATAGATTAATGTATGGTGACCATATTGTTTACAAATGTCAACATGTTTTTGGTAATTACTGAGTTTCACACTCTGCTGAGGAGTTTGACAGCAAATTAGTGAAGATCAGCCAAAAATCCTAGGACTAGCTCAAGAAGGTTTTGTATATTATGCTAATTATCTTATGCTAATTTTAATTAAAATTTAAGTGGGAGAAGCCAAATATTCTGCTTGTGCAGCAGGGCTTTACATTAACTTTTTTGCTCACCGGCCACTGTGGCTAGTGGTTTTCCCGAGTCACTAGCCATTCAGCCTTTTCACTAGCCACAATTTTGTTGCCAGGAAATCGCAGTTTTTTTCTTCACCATGATATGTTAAAGCTCGGAAGATCTAGATTTAATTATGAATGGCAGCATATAATGTATCTCTACAGTAGCACTCAAGTATTCAGTGCTGTTAAGGTAGCTCTCTATATGAAAACATGCAACCAGTTCAGACAAAAATATAAACAGAGTATTCTGTTTATTGAACTCAAATTCAAGCCCCTTACAATATGAAATATCGTATAATATGAAAAATAACATAACAGTACAACTGAACTGATTCTAATATTAAAAGTCCAATTAAAAACATTTATCATTGAAAAACATTTGATGTTTTGATATGCAAGTATTATGTGTATTATCAAGTATTATTATGTATTATCTATTAATTGTGTGTGTGTGTGTGTGTGTGTGTGTGTGTGTGTGAACATGTGTAGAGAGAGACATTAAATGTCCTCATTACATTCATCATCAGATGAGTCTGAATGGTCCATGAAAAATGGTCTTCGTGACCTAAGGCTTCCAGCATGCCATAAGTTGATAGCTGGGGCAGGATCAACTTCTTTCCAATCACGTGAATATTTCTAAACATCAGCTCCATCCTCTCCAGCTCAGCCGACTTCAGGACAGCCAGGGACTTGAAAGCAATGCTGTCCTGTAGTGAACTAGCCATCTTCGCCTGTTTTGATGTTATAGTACCTATGTGTGCATTTGACTTTTCATGGTCCTTTATAGTTTCGAGTTTAAAATTACTGGTGCCTGTCTTTGCCAGACTTTCTACAGTCTTCGCAGTACATGTATCAGTTTTGCTATGAACTAGCCAATCTCGCCCTAACTTCCATTTGTCATTCAACTGTCTTATCTTCCTATTCGCGTCTTGTTCATCTCCATGGCCGTAGCCAGCTATGAGGCCACCAAGGTCCGGACCTCGGTCATTTTTAAGAGCTGAAAATACATTTGTACGCTAAATATTCAACTGGATAAAAAAAATAAAGAATAACATTAAAATGTCTCCGTAAAAAGTGCATTGTTAATTATGTTAAATGTTGATTCTGTCTTTTGTGTCTGTTTCATGCGCGCAACTCTAAGACCAAGGACACAAAAGCGAATGAGCGCGCGACTCGGCAGAGGAACGCAGTGCAGTAGACACGGGTTTTTCATGGTAACCATCAGCGCACTTTCATGAAGCTGTTAAATTTACATTTTCAAAGCAGCGCAATTGTAGTCTACCTTGTTTGTGATTTTAAAAATAAATCATTCGATAAGCCAAAGCACAGTCCAAAGACATGCAGGTTAGGTTAACTGGTGACTCTAAATTGACAGTAGGTGTGAATGTGAGTGTGAATGGTTGTCTGTGTCTATGTGTCAGCCCTGTGATGACCTGGCGACTTGTCCAGGGTGTACCCCACCTTTTGCCCATAGTCAGTTGGGATAGGCTCCAGCTTGCCTGCGACCCTGTAGAACAGGATAAAGCGGCTAGAGATAATGATGAGATGAGATAAGCCAAAGCAATAGAGTAGAAAGTTTCAACTTATGTTTGCCTTGGATAACTTTGCCTAAAACATGGTGGTGTATACTGATTTTTTTCCCAGAATTTTTTTTTTTTTGTGCAAGTGTAACGGATGCCAGATTGTTAATGTATCTTATGCTTAGTTTACACGTACCCGGGAATGTATAGAAACAGATAACCCCACCTCTCCGTTTTCAAAAATATCCATGATTACACCAGACCGTTCTCCAAAATATCTGCATTTACACGGGTCCGCATAGATACGCGGCTAAGCGCTATTATGAACATGCCAAACATATAGGTGGCAGTATAAGGAGAAGTATATAGCCATATTAGCCTATCAGAATCGTGAAAATACAAATGACGTGATGGCGGCGACGTTGGTAAGCAGCAAGCCTTTGTCTTGGTGGGAGGAAAAGTGCCTGAAAAACTGCGACCCTCCTCACAGTCCTTCTCCTCTGCTCCTCATAAAGCAGTTGTAGTCCTATTTGCAAATGCAAACAAACCAAAAGTGTTTGCAAATATGTAAAAAGGCGACCACCCGTGTTGCATCCATGAGACCATCAAACCAAAATATTGGGCATCTGATGCAAATATTGTTCTGTGACGCATGTCGTGACGTCGGGAAAACCTAAAAACTCCGTTTTCCACTATTTACACGCAGGCATGAAAACGGAGTTTTCAGAAATCTCCACTTTGCCCAGAGTTTTCAAAGATATCCGTTTTCAGTGACTGAAACCTCCATTTATGTGTAAATGAGAGGTGCAACCGCATAAATAAATATGCGTCTTCATAGATATCTGGCTACGTGTAAACGGGGTATCAGTTCCATAGGCTACATGGTTAGGGGATCTTTTGTCCTCATTGCTTGGGCCAGATCAAACCATTAAACAAGCTTAAATTATTCTTACTCTTGCCACATACATGATTTTTTTCAAAACTGATGATATTGAGTTTAAACACCATTAAAAGTAATTTCAGGAATAGATCTCTTGTGTGATGTGTAATTCACCCCTCTCATTTAAACATGTCGAACATTTTTCGGCGTGCACTTTGCGCATCACGGACCTTGGTGATTTTAAAATGCTGCTCCGGCCCTGCTCATCTCTGCCCCTTTTTTCCTGAGCAGCAGGGTTTGAAACTCCAGCTATATGCCGCCACATAGTGCGCTTGTCAGTCATCAGCAACTTTGTTGCTTCGTTCATTAACCGCAGGTTACCGCATCACTGATTTTATCTGAGCTGTTAACGAACGTTCTAAACAATTCTAACATGTTGTCAGAATGTTTATGCAGGTGCTCATGGGAGTTGTAGGTGCGTAATATCACATTGCAATGCGTTTATTATATCAGATGCCTTCAGAGAAAAGTACAATTAAAATATATTGTCATACCACAGAATAAACCACCCGCCAAAGTGGCTAGTGAGACTAAAGTCATTACCCGCCAAAGCCGGATTTTACCCACATTTGGCGGGTGGGCGGGTGCTAGTGTAAAGCCCTGTTGTGCAGACAAATCATGTTGAAGAAGAATTTTCACTGTAAAACTTGTTTTCCAAGGGATATGCTTGCCTTTTTGTCCACCAACCTGAATAATTTCAGTGAGACTGCATCACATTCCCATAAGTCTACACCCAAATCTACCATTTTCAAAATTCTAAATGGTTCTTGAATTATTTTTTTGTTTTGTTTTGTCTTTTTTTTTTTGGGGGGGGGGGGGGGCTATGGGAACTTTGATTGTTGGGCTGGTGGGTCATGAAACATGGACTAAAATGTAAACCCTGCACAAATATTGTTGTTATTGTTGTTGTCTGCATTGTCATTGTTGTTATTAAGGAGAACCCAGGTAGAACACACAGGTCATGAGATATAGACAAAAATATAAAACCCTGAGCAATAGCGCCACCATTGGGCCAATTGGGCATATCTCACTTGCCTGAGTAGTGGGTGGGAGTACTACTTGTTGACCAAGTTTCATATCTGTAGGACTTAAGATTTGGTCTGCACAAAGAAGAAGAACTCAAACTTTCCATACATTTTAACATTATAATCTACAACGATGCCATGAGTGTGTAATCTATAGTCGCATAACAAAGTGTACAGTAGTAATGCTCATGAATAACCACAAGAAAGATGTATAAACTTTTTTTTTTTGTTAAATCTCATGTCCCATGTTTGGTTGGGCTGGGGTGTTGCATTAGATTGAGAAGCGGGTCAGGCCAGTGGCAGCAATATTAAAGTTGCTGTACTAGTGAAGCAGGAACTCATAAACCATGGGTACTGACCAAAACAATAAGGTCTTAGTACAGGTGGCAGAAACAAGATTTCTGCAGGGTTTCTGGACTTAAACTTTATAATAGGTTGAGTAACTTGATCAACTCGGGGAGTTTCAGAGTAGAGCCACAGCTCCTCTGAATTGAGAAGGGCCAGGTGAGAAGAATTACAGGGATACCTCATGGACCATATCAGTCATGTTGCACTGGATGAAGACCCTGGGCAGACTCAGGTCATGCTGGAGGGATTTTAGAGAAATCTTCCTCAGGCTTTGACCCACAGCAGGAAAGTCTGGTAAAACTATAAATAGGGTTCAGTGGGAAAGCTTCCACGTTCCTCCGCTATTTCCACTACAAAAGAGTAGAAGTGAATTAAATCAATAACGTTTTTATTAAATTCATAAATAGTAATGTGCATAAGTCTTAGGATTTAAACTTTTATATTAAAGTGTGCTTTATGCCTTTAACCAGTCAGTTGCAAGATCTCATCTCATCTCATCTCATTATCTCTAGCCGCTTTATCCTTCTACAGGGTCGCAGGCAAGCTGGAGCCTATCCCAGCTGACTACGGGCGAGAGGCGGGGTACACCCTGGACAAGTCGCCAGGTCATCACAGGGCTGACACATAGACACAGACAACCATTCACACTCACATTCACACCTACGGTCAATTTAGAGTCACCAGTTAACCTAACCTGCATGTCTTTGGACTGTGGGGGAAACCGGAGCACCCGGAGGAAACCCACGCGGACACGGGGAGAACATGCAAACTCCGCACAGAAAGGCCCTCGCCGGCCACGGGGCTCGAACCCAGGACCTTCTTGCTGTGAGGCGACAGCGCTAACCACTACACCACCGTGCCGCCCCCAGTTGCAAGATATATAAGAAAAACAATGAAAATATATAAAAGCAAAATACAGCTAATGGATAAATTACATGACTTAGATTTAATCATAATTTGAAAAACAATCATTGAATAAACTATTTAAAATAACATGAAGAATATCCATTTTTCAGGGTTCTTTGCTGCCTTTTTTCTATGCTTTTTTATTTTGTTTTTATTCCAGATTTCTTTTTTTTGTTGTTTGTTTAGTTTTGTTATTTTATTTGAAGGTCATTATTTGTATAATACAGTGGCATTAAAGGAGCTGCAAAGGAAGAAAAAAAAAACCTAACTTCTATGGAACGAGAATATCCATACTTTTTGTTCCGAAACATGTCTTGAATTTCCATAATTACATAACCTTGAATTCAGTCGGTTTTCCTTGTCTTAGGAAAGAGATGTATGCAAAATTCCTGGACTCAGCGCAATCTCCATGAGGAAGTTGTGTGCACTGAGTCATTTGTCTTCCTCTATGACCTCCAACCAAAGGACACCTCAACTGTGTGTAAATATCGAGCTTTTCTACTTCACCCTCCCAGCGCTGGCATGGTGGACTGGCTAAAAGAAATTTGCTAAAGTTTGATGTGACTTCAGCTTTAGGTGTGAAACTCAGAAGTGTTTTTTTTGGGGGGAGGGGTCCAAGGATCATATATTTCCTGCTAATCGTTGCATTTTGACCCTTTTGAATAATTTATAGTATTTCTTTCAGTTGTAATAACTTGCTGACATTTCCTATACAGCTTTACCTCTGACACTTACAAAGTGCTAACTCCAACACTCCAACAATGCTAAAGAAATTCTTACAGAAATCTTCACCATATCAACAATTACACTTGTTTTCATGTCTATTTATGTGCAGCCTCCACTGTACAAGGTCTTTCATTGTTACTCTCAAAAGGATAACGAACTAGTGCATTCATCTAAAGCTTGCATCCTGAATTGCTTAAAACTTTTGGACCAATCAGAATTGAGCATGCAACAGCATGATAAAAGATTATAATAAAAGATACAATGGTTATCAAAGCCAAGATCATTTTCAGCAGAGTTGAATATTGTTAAAAATGGTGCATAATTATTCCCAAATCTTTCACTCTGGTGTCAGATGTCAGCAAACAGCAGATATCTGTGGTGTTGTTTACATCCTGCACTGAGATTATTATGATGGCTGGAGCACTCATTTCTTTATTACTGTCTTCACCCATGGCATGATTGTGACCTCTGTACATTTTTTGTCTCTTAATCAAGACTACCAACCAGAAACATACAGCTGCAATCACACCTGGATTAGGAACGGTTTCTATAGTAGGTCACTACTGAATGTAGTTTCGGATTGGGAACTTACAGGACACACCTTGGGACACAAACTTCAGCCATCAGAAAATCTCTTTCCATATGTTAACAGATATGATACTTCAATAGCCCTAGTTGCTTAACTAAGCATTATGAAACAACTATTTTTCCTAATCTTTTTTGTTGTGATTATTTATCTTAAAGGTCACATAGTTGACTGCAGCATATTGCTACAGCATGCATTAAAATAATTCTTGTAAGTGAACCAAGTCTTGTTGTTTTCTTCTTCTGAGCTTTAAGGATATCCAAGGACATATTCATTTCCCTTCATTTCCATGCCCTTTGGTTTTGTTTAAATAGGGACACACTGATCCGGAGACAGTGTCCTGGGAAATGTCAAAATGAAAATCAGTCGGTCATATACTGAAAATTCTCACTATTCCAAGGTTAACGGACAATCGAGAAGAGGCCATGTCTGCATATGACATTTGTAAAGGCACAATAGCAGTTTAACTTTGGAGAAAGATAAAGACTGTCAGCAGAAAATAAATGTCACATATACTTTAGGCTCTTGCCTCACTGAAATTGGTTTTACAAAATAAATAGCCTTAGAGAAAATCTCTTTCTATAGGTTACTAGTCAGGCTAATCCAACAGGTGTAGTTGTTCAGCTAAGCATACAGCAACAGGGTAAAATATGATGGCCACTCACAGATGAAGTGAATAACATTGATTATGTTGGAAGAATGGCACGACAAGGTCTGGGGTATGTTAGACGGTAAGCGAACAGTTGGTTCTCGTACTTAACATGAAATGGAAGACCTGACCAACTTTGCCAAGGACCAGAAGACTAGGTTGGAGCATCTCTGAAATGACAAGGCTTGTAGCGTGCTCCCAGTCAGCAGTGGTGAGAACCTACTGACAGTGGTCTGAGAATGGGCAAACCATGTATCAGCAACAGGGTTTTGGCCACCCAAGGTGCATCAGTGCTCAAGGGCAAGAAAGGCAATCCCATCTGGTCTGAACTGTGACTACTGTGAGACTAGTCACTGAATTTTTTAATGATGGTTATTGGAGGAATGTGTCATATATACAGTGCACAGTGCATCGCAAACTGTTGTGTATGGGCCTGCATAGACCAGTCAGAATGCCCATACCATCCCCTGTCTAATGTCAAGAGCATGGCAAGGACAAAAATAAGCGAATCCTTTGGAATTACCTGCATTTATATCTAAATTTATCTCAAAATATGGTCTGACATTCAAGTTACAATAATGAACAAACGCAATCTAATAACACACAAGCTTTCAGGTGTTTCTTGAACACACCCATTAAACATTCACAGAACTGGTGGAAAAAGTATGTGAACCCACGGATTTAATAACTGGTCAAACCTCCTACGGCAGCAATAACCTCAAACAAGCACGTCCACTAGCTGTGGATCAAACCTGCACAATGTTCAGGAGGCATTTTGGACCATTCATCCTTCCAGAACTGTTTCAGCTCAGCCACATTCTTAGGATGTCTGGTGTGAATAGCTACAGTGGTGCTTGAAAGTTTGTGAACCCTTTAGAATTTTTTATATTTCTGAATAAATATGACCTAAAACATCATCAGCTTTTTACACAAGTCCTAAAAGTAGATAAAGAGAACCCAGTTAAACAAATGAGACAAAAATATTATACTTGGTCATTTATTTATTGAGGAAAATGATCCAATATTGGATCATTGAATACTGAATCTTGACTGGGTGTCCTTGGCTAGGGAAACTATCCATAGTACTAAATCATTTCATTTGTCTAACTGTGGACTGGTGAATATCTAAATTCTCTGAGATTACTTTGTAACCCTTTCCAGCTTGATGCAATCAACAATTCTTCATTTTAGGGCTTTTCTGAGATCTCTCTTTTGCAAGGTATGGATCACATCAGATGCTTCTTGTGAATAACAAACTCAAAATATTTGAGTATGAAAGTAGCTCGAACCCACATCTCCAAAGTCATTTCATTGATTGGCCTTCAGGTTTGCTAACTCTTGACTCTGATCAGTGTTGCCAGATTGGGTGGTTTCCCGCCCAGTTGGGGAGTTTCAAGTGCATTTTGGCGGGTTTTGAATATATTTTGGGCTGGAAAACGTCAGCAGTATCTGGCAACACTGACTCTGATTAGCTTTTGTTGATGTTATTAGCCTCAGGGTTCACATATCTTTTCCAGCATACACTGTGAATGTTTGAATGATCTATTCAATATGGACAAAAACAAAGTAATAATTTGTGTGTTATTAGTTAAAAACAGATTGTGTGTGTTCATCATTGTAACTTAGATGAAAATTAGACCATATTTTAAGGTAACTTTACATATAAATACAGGTAATTCCAACGGGTTCACTTTTTTTTTTTTTTTTTGCTACTGTACAATGGGCAATGACCACTTCCTGTTCTCCCCGGCTGTAGGGTTGGGAAGCAAAAAAATTAGGGTACCTGTAAAAAAAAATTAATTTCATTTCTGCTTATTGGTTCTGTGATAACCTTCTATTACTGCAAACAATGACTAGATATCTGCAAGGATGTATGTTGCTATCTGCCAGGGCCTATATGATTACGTCATGCATAAATGCAATAGCGTGTCCATTTGTTTAGATACAAACTAGTATGCATGGCTAATGTCACAACAGTGTGAAAGGTGAACTGTACTAAATGGTCAAAACTCATCTCATCTCATTATCTCTAGCCACTTTATCCTTCTACAGGGTCGCAGGCAAGCTGGAGCCTATCCCAGCTGACTATGGGCGAAAGGCGGGGTACACCCTGGACAAGTCGCCAGGTCATCACAGGGCTGACACATAGATACAGACAACCATTCACACTCACATTCACACCTACGGTCAATTTAGAGTCACCAGTTAACCTAACCTGCATGTCTTTGGACTGTGGGGGAAACCGGAGCACCCGGAGGAAACCCACGCGGACACGGAGAGAACATGCAAACTCCACACAGAAAGGCCCTCGCCGGCCCCGGGGCTCGAACCCAGGACCTTCTTGCTGTGAGGCGACAGCGCTAACCACTACACCACCGTGCCGCCCTGGTCAAAACTATGTTTTGTTATCTAAACCACAGCCTTGTTTCATTTGGCCCATGTGAACTCAATGAAAAAAAATAATAACCCATAGAACATTCCAGCTCATCTTTCGAAATTAATAACATTGCCAGAAAATACTTACTTACAATTCCTCTGAAAATTATGAAAATAATAGGTGAATATATGGGAAAATTCACCTTAAATTATAAATTCTGATCTATCTTTCATTTGCAGTGAACTCCAGCAGGCTCCTTCTCTGATTCTCACTTCAATATATTTGTGCTTTCAGTGTAGCACAGACAGTTAATGAATATCTGGCTAGTAGCTGACAACCACAAACAAGAAAAATGTTTCCATCCCAGTTAGCTAATCCTGTTTCTGGTATCCAATAAACTGTGATTAGGCAAAGGAATGTGTTCATTTAAAAAGTAACACTTCTTTATCATCAATAAACATAATGGATGTTATTACCAAACAATGCATTCACTTTAATAAATTAATAAAAACTTTAATAAAAATAAATTTATTAAATTATTACAATTCCAATTTTAAAAATATATAAATTCTTACATTTTCCAATCCTGAACTTTGTAAATGCACAAGTGTACATTTCCCTTCATTTCCATGGTTTTTGGTTTTGTTCAAATAAGGCAATTGATTAAAACATAGTGTTTTAGGAGAAGTTCATCCATCCATTATCTGTAGCCACTTATCCTGTACAGGGTCCCAGGTAAGCTGGAGCCTATTCCAGCTGACTATGGGCAAGTGGCAGGGTGCACCCTGGACAAGTCACCAGGTCATCACAGGGCTAACACACACAGACAAACAATCATTCACACCTATAGTCAATTTAGAGCCACCAATTAGCCTAACCTGCATGTCTTTGGATTGTGGGGGAAACCGGAGCAAACCCACACAGAGAACACGCAAACTCCACACAGAAAGGCCCTCGTCAGTCGCTGGGCTCAAAGCCAAGACCTTCTTGCTGTGAGGCAACAGTGAGAACCACCACACCACCGTGACGCCCCTTAGGAAAAGTCAGGATGGAAATTTCTCACCATCCAAATATCAACAAACTCAATAAGAGGACTAGTTTGCATTGAGCATTTCTTATTGTTAAGGTACAGTAGCCAGTACAGCTTTTTAGAAAGGCTAAAGACAGTCAGCAGGAGATAAATAGAGCAACTGAAGAAATAGGAGTTTTCATATTATTGAATTCCAGGTATGCTTGAGGTCACATTCTTTCTTTTACAGTTCATTTTGTTTGACAAGTTTAATCTTTTATAGCTTTCTCTTTCTCTCATTTTGCCTTTTTGTACTAATATGTTGATAAAACATTCTGTTGCATGTGTGCAGTGGGATAGTGATTTGATGGTATTCCCATGTTTTTAAAATCTCTAAGACAGATCTATTTTTAAAGTGTAGTTGACTTTTTTAGATCAGAAAACACACACACACACACACACACACACACATATATATATATATATATATATATATATATATATATATATAGTGTGTGTGTGTGTGTGTGTTTGTTTCACCAGGGGAAACATATCGCCTACCGGCGTTTTTCAATGTGCCCTGGGGGGAAAAACCCCAGACATAAACCATCAACATCAAATGAAATGATACAATAAATAAATAACAAAAAAACAGGTAATCTTAAAAATAACATGCTTCAAACCATACATAAAATCTCATCTCATCTCATTCATCTCATTATCTCTAGCCGCTTTATCCTTCTACAGGGTCGCAGGCAAGCTGGAGCCTATCCCAGCTGACTACGGGCAAAAGGCAGGGTACACCCTGGACAAGTCGCCAGGTCATCACAGGGCTGACACATAGACACAGACAACCATTCACACCTACGGTCAAATTAGAGTCACCAGTTAACCTAACTTGCATGTCTTTGGACTGTGGGGGAAACGGGAGCGCCCGGAGGAAACCCACGCAGACACGGGGAGAACATGCAAACTCCACACAGAAAGGCCCTCGCCAGCCCCGGGGCTCGAACCCGGAGCTTCTTGCTGTGAGGCAACAGCGCTAACCACTACACCACCGTGCTGCCCATACATAAAATCATGTTGTTACAAAATAAATAGTACAATGATATAACGTTAACATAATATGACATAAAAACATAAAAAATTAAAATCAAGATAGAATTTACATATCAATATTCGGCAGACAATCAAGTTCATATAGTTGTTTGAAACTTACTAGAGTTCTAGCTGCTTTCAGACAATGTGGTAATGTGTTCCAAAGTGCCGCCCCAGAGGACAAAAAGGCTCGTATGTGTGGTATAAATAGTGGTGTATATATTAATTGATGTGCCTGTCTGTTAAGGTATGGTTTGAGGTACTTAATTATACTGATCACCTGTGCAAGTTTCTTGTATATGTATTCAAAATGTGCACTCCACTTGAGTAAGTTATCAATGGTGAACCCCCAGGTATTTAAAAGTGGTTACTTGTTCTAATTTAGCCCCATCTAGTATAAGATTAAGCTTGGTATTTGCCACATTCATTCCTGCTGAACCTATAAGCATTGTTTTGCATTTTCTAGGATTCAAAGAAAGTTTGTTTGCGGCAAACCACTGAGAAATCCGGGTTGAGTCACTTTGTATTGTCTTCTCAAGTGTGTCAATACTTCATGCTGCAAAATATAGAATGGTGTCATCAGCGTACATGGCCACCTTACAGGACTGGATGCAATTTGGCAGATCGTTTATGTAAAGAATAAACAGAATTGGACCCAATATGGATCCCTGCCAAACACCACAGGTAACACACATTGCGGAGGATAAGACTGAGCTCAGGCCTGTGCGTTGCTGCCTACCAGTCAAATAAGACTTAAACCAGTCACAAGCCAAGTCATCCACACCATAGCATTTCAGTTTTAGCAGCAGTATATCATGATCTAGCATATCAAAAGCTCTTGATAGATCACAAAATACTACAGCAGTTAGCTCCTTCTTATCGATGGATTGAATCCAGTCTTCCACCACAGAGTGGTGGCAAGCACAGTGAGTGTCGAGAGTTCCTTACCCAGTGCCAACTCACCTTTGAGCTTCAGCCTACCACCTACACTATGGATCGCCAGAAGATTGCCTTTGTGATAACCTTGTTAGCTGGTAAGGCACGAGCCTGGGCCACTGCTATCTGACAGGGACCTGAGTGCTCTGATTTCCAGCTGTTTACTGAGGAGATGCTTCATGTCTTCAATCAAGCAGACATCAGTAAAGACGCAGCCAGAAAGCTCATGTCCATCCAGCAAGGGGGAAGCATCGCAGACTACGCCATCTCGTTCCGGACGCTTGCAGCAGTAAGTGGATGGAACGAGACTGCCCTGGTGTCAGCCTTCCACCATGATCTGTCTGACCCCATCAAAGACGGTCTTGCTTCTATCAGATGCCCAAGTGACCTCGAAACACTGATCTCACATTCTACTCATCTGGACAACAGGATGAGAGAACGCCGCCAAGTCCTGAGCCTCCCCAGCCTCCCTGCCTCTACCTGGAGCCCGTCTACCTCCTCCAGTGACTGTCCAGAACCCATGCAAGTGGGTCGTACTCGCCTCTCCACATCTGAGAGGGAGCGCAGAAGGAGGGACAAGTGCTGCATCTACTGTGGCAAGCCTGGTCACTTCCGAGCATCATGTCCTGAACTCTCAGGAAAAGGACCGCCCCGTCCAGCCGAGGGAGGGTTGTGACGGGGCCTACCCTCTCTCCTGAACTCCCTGGCCAAGGAATCTACATCCTGGTCTCCATCTCCTGGGGTGAGTCCATCCACTCTTATCAAGCCTTGTTAGACTCAGGGGCGGCTGGAAACTTTATGGATATCCACTTCGCCCAAAGCATCAATGTCCCGACTGCACCTCTTGAAGTCCCACTGTCTGTGTCTGCCCTCGATGGCCAAGCGTTAGGTGATGGAAGAGTCACCCAAGTTACTTCTCCAGTCTTCCTTCAGTCTCAAGGTCACAAGGAAGAAATATCCCTGCACCTGATTCCTTCACCTGAGTTCCTAGTTATTCTAGGTCTTCCTTGGCTTACCCGCCACAACCCTCGTATAGACTGGGTCACTAGCCAGGTTGTGGAGTGGGGTTCTGCTTGCTATGCCTCTTGTCTGCTCTCTAGCTCTCCTGTGTCTCCTGCCGAGCCTCCTGATCTCACCGAGTTATCTCAAGTTCCCACAGAGTACTGGGATCTTAAGGAAGTTTTCAGCAAGAGCAGGGCTGCCGTTCTTCCTCCGCACCGTGCCTAAGACTGTGCCATCGACTTGCTCCCTGGGACTACCCCTCCTCGTGGCAGACTGTTTTCCCTCTCTCAGCCAGAACGCAAGGCCATGGAGGAATACCTCAAAGATGCCCTGGTCGCTGGGTTCATTCGACCCTCCACCTCACCCGCTGGTGCCGGCTTCTTCTTTGTTGGCAAGAAGGATGGGGGGCTCCGACCATGTATTGACTACAGGGGCCTGAACAAGATCACTGTGCGCAACCGATATCCCCTTCCGCTGATGTCCACAGCATTCGACCTGCTCCAAGGCTCCACCGTCTTCACCAAGTTGGACCTACGGAACGCATACCACCTCATCCGTATCCTACAGGGAGATGAGTGGAAGACTGCCTTCAACACCCCGTCTGGGCACTACGAATACCAGGTGATGCCCTTCGGACTCACCAACGCACCAGCTGTTTTTCAGGCCCTAATCAACGACGTCTTGAGGGACATGATTAACCTGTACGTTTTTGTCTACCTCGACGACATCCTTATCTTTTAAGACCATGCAGGAGCACCGACACCATGTCCGCCAGGTTCTCCAGAGGCTGCTACAGAACAATCTGTTCGCCAAGGCCCAGAAATGCAAATTTCATGTTCCCGAGGTCTCCTTTCTGGGTTTTATTGTACGGACAGGCCAACTCCAAATGGACCCAGCCAAGACCCTGGCCGTCTGGGACTGGCCCACTCCCAAGTCCGTCAAAGAGGCTCAGCGGTTCTTAGGATTTGCTAACTTCTACCGCAAATTTATCAGGAACTTTAGTTCTGTAGCAGCACCCATGTCGGACCTCACCAAAGGGACAGGTGGATCTTATGTCTGGTCTCCTCAGGCGGAAAAGGCGTTCAAAGACCTCAAGGACCGCTTCTGCACGGCACCCATTCTGGTCCTCCCGGACACCTCCCAACCATTCATCGTGGAGGTGGACGCCTCAGACAGTGGTGTCGGCGCGGTGCTCTCTCAACGTTCGGAAGGAAAGCTGCACCCCTGCGCTTACTTCTCCCACCGCCTGAGTCCTGCAGACTCCCGGTACGATGTGGGGGATCGAGAACTGCTAGCGGTCAAACTGGCCCTTGAGGAGTGGAGGCACTGGCTGGAGGGAGCGCAACATCCATTCCTGGTTTGGACAGACCACAAGAACCTGGAGTACCTCCAGCAAGCCAAGAGACTGAACCCACGACAGGCTAGGTGGGCCCTGTTTTTCAGTCGGTTTGACTTCACCCTATCGTACCGCCCCAGCTACAAGAACACCAAACCTGACGCACTGTCCAGGCTGTTCTCTGCCACTAACAGGGAGAGTGAAGTCGGGCCTATTATTCCTGTGTCCCGGATTGTGGCCCCTGTCCGCTGGGGTATTGAGGAGGCCGTCTGACGAGCCCAACGCCAGGACCCCGGTCCTGGGACGGGGCCACCGGGCCTCTTGTACGTCCCACATCAAGCCCGGGCCAAGGTTCTCCAGTGGGGTCACTCGTCCCCTCTCACCACCCACCTGGGAGCTCGAAGGACCCTGGACTTTTTGAGAAGGTGCTTCTGGTGGCCTAGCATGGAGAAGGAAGTGAGGTCATTCATCCTTTCCTGCGAAGTGTGCACCAGAAGCAAGAACCCACGACAGCACCCCCAGGGTCTCCTGCATCCTCTGACCATTCCCCGGCATCCATGGTCCCACGTGGCAGTCGACTTCATCACGGGTCTCCCTGAGTCACAAGGTCACACTGTCATATTGGTCATAGTTGACAGATTCTCCAAGGCCTGCCGCTTTTTACCACTGTGCAAGCTCCCTTCTGCTCTTGAAACTGCTAAACTATTATTCACTCATGTCTTCCGAGTCTTTGGTCTCCCGCAGGACATCATCTCAGACTGAGGGCCCCAGTTCTCCTCTCGAGTGTGGCACGGGTTCTGCAAGGTCATCGGAGCCACTGCCAGCCTCTCCTCTGGGTTTCACCCACAGTCCAATGGCCAGATGGAGAGGCTCAACCAGGACCTGGAAACCACCCTGCGAGGCCTGGCTATGGATAACCCAACATCGTGGAGCACCTGGCTGCCATGGGCAGAGTACGCCCACAACACCCTGCAGTCATCGGCCACAAGCTGTCGCCATTCCAGTGCCAATTCGGGTTCCAGCCACCTCTTTTCCCGGACCAGGAAGAGGACACGGGGGTGCCCTCGGTCAACCAATATGTGAGACGGTGTCGCAAGACCTGGAGCAAGGTCAGGAAGACCCTCATCCAGACCTCCAGAACCAACCAGACTCAGGCAAACCGCCATAGAAGACCTGCCCACGCTTTCCGCCCTGGGCAGCGGGTTTGGCTGAACACTAAGGACCTTCCGCTGCGGGTGGAGAACCGCAAGCTTGCTCCTCGCTACATTGGCCCCTTCAAGGTGGTGCGCAGGGTGAACCCTGTCGCCTATCGGCTCCAGTTGCCCCGGACTCTGAGGATCAATCCCACATTCCATGTTTCCCTGTTGCGGCCCTTACTGACGTCCACGTATGCCCCTGCCCCTAGGAACGCCCCACCCCCCTGCATCTTCCAGGGTCAGACTGTGTTCACCGTGCATCGCCTGCTTGACTCCCGCCGGGTCCGCGGCGGGCTTCAATATCTAGTTGATTGGGAGGGCTATGGCCCTGAGGAATGCTGTTGGGTCCCCGCCCGGGACATTCTAGATAAAGGACTATGCCGGGACTTCCATTCGGCCCATCCGGATCGCCCTGGGAACGTCAGGAGACGCTCCTAGAGGGGGGGTCCTGTTAGGACTGGGACTGTTTTGGCCTCTAGAGGCCACTGTTTTTTCCTTATCTTGTCATGTTTGTTTTGGCCTCTGGAGGCCACCACTGTGTTTTTGTGTTTGTCTTCATTGCCTGTTTCCTGCCCCGCCCTGTTCCTTAATTAGTGTGTGTATAAATACCCCTCTGTTTGTTCCCTTGTCACGGAGTCTTTTTCCTATGCTATGCCTGTTAGTGCTAGTTCCCTCTGTTCCATGTTCCTTGCCTGTGTCTTTGTGGGTTTTGTACTTTGCTTTCTTTTTGGACCTTTTTGTATTTTGTTTGTACCATTTTTGAGATCTTCTGAGCGTTTGCATTTTTGGCTTTTCTTTTCTTATTTTTGGACTTTGATCTTTTGGATTTTTTTTTTCCCTTTATCTTCTGAGCTTTTGGATTACTTTTGTTTTTTGCCGTGGATTGTACATATTGTAAATAAACTTTTTGATACTTTTCTACCTCCGCCTCACGCCTCTGCACTTGAGTCATCCCCCTGGTGGCCTAGTGGGGGTTTGCTGGATTATCACACCAGCGAACCAGGTTTGAATCCCAGCAAAACCCTAACAGTTAATAGCCTGTGATGGCTAAGGTATTCATACAATTGGTTGTGTACTACCCTTTCAAGAATCTTTGATACACCTGATAGAAGGGACACCGGACGGTAATTGTTCAGGTCTGTCTTTTCCCCTTTTTTATGGATAGGCATGATTTTTGATTGTTTCCATTTTTTTCAGAAACTCTCCAGTACTCAATGAGTAGTTGAACAGTTTGGTAAGGGGAGGGCCAAGAATATGTGTTCGGCGTCTTACTTGGAAGTAAGTTTTGAATGGCTTTCCACAGTCCAACCTGTCCCTCTTCAGACCCTTGGATGACTGACTGTGCTGCATGATCTTTGTTAAGGGTTGTTTTATAATCAGGGTACAAAGTTTGTGTCACAGGGGTCCAAAATTCAAATTGATTCAAACTGGTTCTTGTACCAGTTTTTAAGTGAAGGACAAGTTAAAGAACAGATAGGCATGTGTAATAGTTTGTATTATAACAAGATTAAGTGTAGCTTTAAGCAGGGCTGGGAGAAACAAATGAAGTGATTCTCGGAGAGGACTTTTTTTTTTTTTGACAATTCAGAATCCACTACTTCCATAGTGCTTTTAAATATAAGGCTGTAAGCTTTGTGTTAGTTGTCTCTAATATTTATGTCTCAATATCTTGACCACATTTTAGGATGAAAATAATCATTTTAGATATGTTATTTTATATTGAAAAATTAGCTGTCTCGGAGAGGACATTTTTTTTGACACAATTACATACTAATTTGATCAAAATAGTCTGAAAACTTACTGGCATTCAACATTAAAACTTAACTATGTTTCCAATGATATGGAGCCAAATATTTGTTTTATGGTATAAAGAATAATAAGTGCATCCCTTTTGGAGCTACCTGTGGTCAAAAAAGCACTTTTTCTAAATGACACGAGTAATTTTGCTAAATATGACACATATTGCCATACATTCACCAAAAATAACGTTATCACCAAATTTTTTTTGCATGGTAAATAGAGCTATCACAGGGCTACAATAAACAACCAAGTTTAGTCAAGCCTTTTGATATTGAAGATAATAAGTGTTAAATGTGATTTTTAGCTTGCGTACCCTGATTGTAAAACAACCCTTAACTTTGTGACACAGATAGTTTACCTGTTTTTTTATAGACTTGTATTCCGACATCTCTTTAGGGTTGCCTGATCTTTTGGTCACTTTGTACAATTGATCCCTGAGGGCAATAAGCTGTTTCAGGTCATTGGTAAGCCACGGGGCTGGCGTACCTCTGACCTTGAGCCTCTTAATGGGAGCATGTATATTTGCAACACCAATAAGCAGGTTTTCCCATACCTCCAGCTGTTCATCAATAGTCTAAAAATTCTCTATGATGTTCCATGGTACCTGAGCTAAGTCGTGAAGATATTTTTCTTCACTAAAATTTTTATAGTTCCTTTTATTAATTACATTTGACTGTGTTCTAGGACTTTTAACACTATGTTAAGCAAACGTCATGGCATGGTCGCTAAACCCCCCTTCATAGGTGCCATGGTTATACAGATGGGATTTCTCATTTGTTAGAATTACATCTATGGACGTGCTGGTAGTATCTGTGATTCTTGTTGGTGATGTTATGATATTTTCGAGTTGATACAGCATGCAGGAGAATCTAAGTTTGCCTATAGAACCTAAATTATCAGTAATCAACGAGTCACAGTTTAAATCCCCCATAATTATGATCTCCTTGTGCTCATCACATACTTTGTCCATACATTCATCAAATTTATTAAGAAATTGTGATTGTCAAATGGAGGACGGTACATGCTACAGACTAAAATGTTCTTATGGGAGGGTGGCATAAGTTCTGCCCATATGGCCTCAAAGCCTGATCTTACAAAATCTGAACAGGATTTAAAAGGGATTTTGTTAGAGATGTACAGTGCAACACCCCCTCCATGCCTTGAACCACGGTCATGTCTGAGTACATTATAACTGTTAATTAACACGAGGTCATCAGTCATGGTTTCATCTACAGTGCTCAGCGTAAATGAGTACACCACCTTTGAAAAGTAACATTTTAAACAATATCTCAATGAACACAATTTCCAAAATGTTGAAAAGACAAAAGTTTAATATAACATCTGTTTAACTTATAACATGAAAGTAAGGTTAATAATATAAACTTAGATTACATATTTTTCAGTTTTACTCAAATTAGGGTGGTGCAAAAATGAGTACACCCCACAACAAAAACTACTACATCTAGTACTTTGTATGGCCTCCATGATTTTTAATGACAGCACCAAGTCTTCTAGGCATGGAATGAACAAGTTGGCAGCATTTTGCAACATTTATCTTTTTCCATTCTTCAACAATGACCTCTTTTAGTGACTGGATGCTGGATGGAGAGTGATGCTCAACTTTTAAAGAAGAAGAGGATGCTCAGCAGACATCCTCTTCTTCCCTCTCCTCTCTCTCTCCCTCTCCTTCTGTGTCTCGTCCTTGCCCTGTTCCCCCACCGCGGAGACGGGGGCCGGCCCCACCCCAGCCAGCCCGTCGCACCCGTGGTGCCCTCCCATTTTACCTTCTGTGTCTGTCTCTTCCCCCCCTCAGGTGAGTGAGTCCCAGAGCGCCGGTGCAGAGAGGAAGCCCGGGCCGATTTGCTGGCACTGAGGGGAGCTGGGCCACCTCCAACAGCAGTGCTCGGCAATGTAAGTGGGCACGGTGGTTCGGATCCCTGACGCGCCAGGAGCCGCCCTCGATCGGGCCGGAGCGTATCGCATACCGGTGAGTATCCAAGGAGATACATATCAGGCGTTGGTGGACTCTGGCTGTAACCAGACCTCAATTCACCAAAGCCTGGTGCAAGATGAGGCATTGGGGGGAGCACAGGGGGTGAAGGTGTTGTGTGTGCACGGGGGTGTTCACAGATACCCTTTAGTGTCGGTCCACATTCTTTTCCGAGAGGAAAAATTTAGAGTAAAGGCGGCGGTTAATCCTCGCCTCACCCACTCGATAATTTTGGGAACTGATTGGCCGGGATTCGGGGAGTTAATGAGCCATTTAGTGAAGAGTGGGTCCTGCCGTAGTTCAGCAGGGGGAGGTCCCGGTGTCGCATTGGCGGGAGCAGCTGTCACAGAGCCGTCTACGTCATCTCCGCGTCAGAGTGAGGAGCCGCAGGCTCCTCCTCCCTCTCTCGGGGAATCCCTCGCGGATTTCCCGTTAGAGCAGTCGCGGGACGAGACTCTGCGGCATGTGTTTGACCAAGTGAGAGTAATCGATGGTCAAACGCTCCAGCTAAATGCCACCCCATCCTTCCCCTATTTTTCTATTATGAAGGATAGATTATACCGAGTGACGCAGGAAACTCAGACTAAAGAGCAAGTCATGCAGCTTTTGATTCCAAAGAGCCGCCGGGAATTGGTATTCCAGGTGGCTCACTTTAATCCCATGGCTGGACACTTAGGGCAGGATAAGACCAGTGCCGTATTAAGCCAATGCGGTGCCCCTGGGCACTATACCTCAAGTGCCGCCTCCCCCCACCCTGCGCGCACACGTTCAGTAACCTCCTGCACACACTCACAAACCTTGCCCTTTGCTGTCAAAAATAGTAGCATACATAAACAATAGTACACATAAACAAGGTCATTCTTCCTCATTGAAAATTTATTAAGTAGGCTACATCAGCCCATCAAATTCACTGAAAACAACCAACGATATGCATGTAGGCATATTGAAATGTCTTATTCAAAAATGAGCAGCATATATTTGTATGTCTCAATAACAACCTTCAAAGCATCCATACTCTATTCTATCCATATTAAAATGTCTCAAATTCAAAATGTGTATCAATTCAAACAGCATCAGCAATTTAAACAGCATCCATCTGTATACAATACAGCATATTCAAATGTGTCAATTCAAAATGTGTATCAATTAAAATAGCATCGATCTAGGCAACATATTCAAATGTCTCAATTTGAAATATAAATTCAAATAACATCCAGTACAGCATATTCAGATGTACAATGTACATTATGTGTATCAATTCAAAGAGTATCTGTTCTGTATGAACCTAGACATGTTCTCCCCATAGCACAGGATCAGTTGAAATAGAGAAGTGTTCTACTGGCGTCGGCTGCGCTGGGTTGACATCCATAACACCCTCGTCTTCCTTCTCGTCACCATGGTGTGAACTGATCTCTACCTGGCTTAAAGTGGCTTCGCACATATCCTCCTCCCCGGGGTCTCCCTCGCTCCCATCTTCCTCAAGGGGATCCTCGTCATCCCCGACCCCTCGGCTAACACTGGCTGTGGTTGTAGCATCTCCCCGGCTAGTACTAGCAGGGCCATCTCCCTCACTAGCATCGCTAATTTCACTAGCTTCGGCTTCAGCGCTGGTAGTGACAGCAGTTGTCGATGTTTTTATAAAAAAATGATCTAACACTGGAACATTTTTAATTGCAGCTACATGCCTGGAGTCTTTCTCTTTTTTTAATTTTCTCTTCGCACAACCACTCAATTGATGTCTGTCCATTTTTCGTTTCTACAGCGGTTTTTAAAAAACTGATACATTTCACCGTAGGTGGACTGGCTCAACTGACAGGTTGAGGAAAGGGGGTTAATGGTCACATAGGCCACTCTTGCTCAGAATTATGATTATTGTTGTTGTTCTTATGAAATTAGTGTTCATAATGAATTATATATGACTATTTAACAATGTCAAGTGTATAACCATTTTAAGTGTACAAACATTCACGAAAAATATTTTTAAAGTTTCTGTCATGTGGTGCCCCCCCACTGGCTGTGAGTGGTTAGTGCCCCTGGGCACTGTGCCGCAGGCCCATATAGTTAATCCGGCCTTGGATAAGACACTAGCCCGAATAATGGCCCGGTTCTGTTGGCCAGGGATTCGCGGCGATGTCCATAGGTGGTGTATGGCGTGCCGCGAATGCCAGTTAGTAAATCCAGTGGCCATTCCAAAAGTGCCTTTGCGCCCTCTCCCATTAATTGAGACCCCGTTCGAAAGAATTGGGATGGATCTCGTTGGGCCATTAGATCGGTCAACACGAGGGTACCACTTTATTTTAGTTCTGGTGGACTATGCAACGCGATACCCGGAAGCAGTGCCTCTTTGCAATATCTCGGCACGCAGTATTGCGGAAGCGCTCTTCCACGTCATCTCCCGAGTTGGAATCCCGAAAGAGATTCTGACTGACCAAGGCACCTCGTTTATGTCACGTACACTGAACGAACTGTATGGGTTTTTAGGAATTAAGCCAATCCGCACCAGCGTTTATCACCCACAAAGGGACAATTTAGTTGAACGGTTCAATCGCACCCTCAAAAGTATAATTAAAAAATTCGTAAGCGAGGACGCATGTAATTGGGATAAATGGCTCGAACCCTTGTTATTTGCAGTGCGAAAGGTCCCACAAGCCTCCACGGGGTTCTCCCCATTCGAATTGTTATATGGGCGTAAGCTGCGCGGCATTCTTGATGTGCTGTGAGAAAATTGGGAGGAGGGACCTTCACCAAGTAAAAATGAAATTCAATATGTTATTGACCTGCGCGCAAAACTCCACACACTCACACACCTAACCCAGGAGAAATTGCGGCAGGCCCAAGAACGGCAAACCCGCCTATATGACAGGGGTACACGCCTTAGGGAGTTCGCACTGGGAGATAAAGTACTCGTACTGTTGCCCACATCAAGCTCCAAATTGATCGCCAAGTGGCAAGGACCCTTTGAGGTCACACGGCAAGTCGGGGACATCGACTATGAGGTGAGGCGAACGGACAGGGGTGGGGCGCTACAGATTTACCACCTCAATCTGCTCAAACTCTGGAATGAGGAGGTCCCCGTGGTGTTGGTGTCGGTGGTTCCGGAGAAGGCAGAGCTGGGGCCAGAGGTTCAAAAGGGAGCATTGGCATTGTGTACCTCTCCAGTCCCCTGTGGAGACCACCTCTCCCTGACCCAACTCGCGGAGGTTGCCCAGTTGCAGACCGAGTTTTCGGAAGTGTTCTCGCCCCTGCCCAGCCGCACCGACCTCATAGAGCACCACATTGAGACGCCCCCGGGGGTGGTAGTGCGCAGCCGCCCTTACAGGCTACCCAAACACAAGAAAAAAGTGGTTCGGGAAGAACTCGAGGTCATGCTCGAAATGGGCATCGTCGAGGAGTCCCACAGTGACTGGAGCAGCCCGGTGGTCTTGGTACCCAAGGCCGATGGGTCGGTCCGGTTCTGTGTAGACTATAGAAAAGTCAATGCGGTGTCTGAATTCGATGCGTACCCAATGCCTTGTATTGATGAGTTGTTCAATCGACTAGGCATGGCTCGCTTTTACTCGACACTGGATTTGACAAAGGGTTATTGGCAGATCCCCTTGACTCCATTATCCCGAGAAAAAACAGCCTTTTCCACACCGTTTGGCTTACACCAGTTTGTCACACTTCCTTTTGGGCTGTTTGGGGCGCCCGCTACATTCCAGCGGCTGATGGATAGGGTCCTCCTCCCCCACGCCACGTATGCGGCCGCGTACCTCGATGATATCATTATCTATAATAATGACTGGCCGCGGCACCTGCAACACCTGAGGGACATCCTTAGGTCGCTGAGGTGAGCGGGTCTCACAGCCAACCCGAAGAAGTGTGCAATTGGGCGGGTGGAAGTACGGTATCTGGGCTTCCACTTGGGCAACGGGCAGGTGCGTCCCCAAATTAACAAGACAGCAGCAATTGCGGCCTGCCCGAGGCCCAAGACCAAAAAGGGGGTGAGACAGTTCCTGGGGCTGGCTGGCTACTATCGTAGGTTTATACCTAATTATTCGGACATCACCAGCCCGCTGACTGATCTCACTAAAAAGGGGGCACCAGATCCGGTCCAGTGGACAGAGCAATGCCAGCGGGCTTTCTCTGAGGTGAAGGCTGCATTGTGTGGGGGGCCACTGTTACACTTCCCTGACTTTTCTCTCACCTTTATGTTACAGACAGATGCGTCAGACAGGGGGCTGGGGGCTGTTTTGTCCCAGGAGGTGGAGGGGGAGGACCATCCAGTGCTGTACACCAGCAGGAAGCTGTCGGTACGTGAGGGGCGCTACAGCACCATCAAAAAAGAGTGCCTCGCGATCAAGTGGGCGGTCCTCACCCTCCGCTACTACCTGCTGGGATGCCCTTTCACCCTCTGTTCAGACCACGTGCCCCTCCAGTGGCTCCACCGCATGAAGTATGCCAACGCACGGATCACCTGTTGGTATCTGGCACTCCAACCCTTTAACTTCAAGGTGATCCACAGGCTGGGGGCGCAGATGGTCGTGGTGGACTTCCTCTCCCGTCAAGGGGGGGTCGGCTGCAGGCCGGACAGCCGCCCAGCCTGAGTCGGGCAGTGGGGTTATGTGGCAGCGGAGGCGTGGTCAAGCGTTGGTCTGTGACCGGAGGGCGGAGTCAGGGAAGGTAAGTGGCAGAATCACTGCACCTGAGGTCTATTAACGTGTGTTTTTGTGTCTTCCCCAGTGACCGCGTCCTATTTAAAGAGAGAGAGCGAGAGCAGAGGGGGAGCTCTCTCCCCAACCAAACGACGTGTGTGTGTGTGTGTGTGTGTGTGTGTGTGTGTGTGTGTGTGTGTGTGTGTGTGTGTGTGTGTGCGCGCGTGTGTGGCTGGGAGAGTTATATTGCAACTGAAAAGTGCAAAATAAAAGAGTTTTTGAACATAATTCTGGCCTGCCGTCCTTCTGTGCTCCTCCCACTCATACGAACTGCCACAGCCCCTTTTTCCATTTCCCATTGAAATGAATGGGTAGAACTTTGGAGTGATGATGTCATAAGGCCATTTGGAGTGAAATTACACATGGTCATTTCTAACGTACTCCTCCTAGATGGTTCATCAAATTCATGTCAAACGTGGCAAACATGATGCCAAGATATTGCTGAAGTTGAATTGCTCATGGATTTTTGATATGTTGTAATATGTTGAAATATTATAACATATAATATGCCAAGATATTGCTGAATGTTGAACTTGATATCTTGTAATATGATTCTGATTCTGATACTCTTTAGTCGTTATGGGCCTGTCTGGTATAGCACCACCAACTGGCCAAGGAAAGAATAGGGTTTTGAATATGTGTGTTTTGACACGATGAATTTTAACATGCTCCTCCTAGACAGTTCATGAGATTCATCTGAAACTTGTTATACGTGATGCCAAGATGTCGCTGATATTAAATTGCAAGGGGATTTTTGATATCTTGTAATATGTTAAAATGGCCTTATGATTTTAATATCTTGCCACATAAACTGGAAACGTGTCAGAAAGCCACAGTGCATTGACTGTATGGTCGGACACTTCTTACTTCAATAGATATTATGATTATTATGATAACCTGATGCCCAATGAGCCTGCCTGTTATAGCGCCACCACCTGGCCAAGCAGGAAATGTGCCAGAAATTGGCAATGCCTTAACTCAGAGGTGGGCAAACTACGGCCCGCGGGCCACATCCAGCCCGTTGGCGTTTTTAATCCGGCCCGCGGAAGACAATCATATAAACACGATTGAGCAGATCTATAAACTATAAGCATCAGTGTTATCACATAGACAGGTGTTCTAGAGATCCGTCTTTCCAGTCAGTCGTATTCATGCGAGATTACATTTGCAGAGTGGTGCAGCGCGTGCCATGGAAGTCATTCTGGCGCCCGTGCCACTGATGAGCTCGAGAACACAGGATAAAACTTTACAATGAGTGGTCCTAAAAAAAGAAAAGTGGACAGTGAGTGCAGGGTGTTCAATAAAGAATGGACAACTAAATATTTTTTGGCTGAAGTCCGATCAAAGGCTGTATGCCTTATTTGCAAAGAAACCGTTGCAGTTTTAAAGGAATATAACATCAAATGGCACTTTTCCTCCAAGCATGCTAATTATGCTAACAACCAGTCAGCGCAAGAACGGACGAATACAGCTCAGCGGTTGTGGAGTGAATGTGAGTATTAACACTTTCTCTTTTTAAAACTATGTTGGAGCTGTAATAAGATGGTAGTCACATGTTTACAGACATAATAATATAAAAAGTATAACTCTTAGTAATTTTGGTTGTCGTGGGTGGCTGCTGTAGTGCTGGTGTTTGTTTTTATGTGTATATATTTTTTTATGTGCCAATCTATTGAACTGCAAGCATTTTTCTGCTCTGCCTTTGTTGACTGAGAACTAAAATAAATGTCAATCTGATCTGCATTTGGGTCTCTGTCAGTGAAGGCCTTACAATAACACTAAAGCTTTTCCGGTTTATGTTCGATATGTATGAATTTGGTGTTGGCCCGGCCCACCTGGCAAATTTCGAAAGTCAATGTGGCCCCTGAGCCAAAAAGTTTGCCCACCCCTGCCTTAACTGATTGATCTGACACTTTAAAAATATTGTGTATTATGATTATGATCATATTCACGTGTAATTCAGATGCCTAGCACAGCGCCACCATCTGGCCAAGCAGGAAATGTGCCAGAAATTGGCAATGCCTTAACTGATTGATCTGACACTTTACAAAATATTGTGTATTATGATTGTGATGATATTCACATGTGTAATTCAGATGCCTAGCACAGCGCCACCATCTGACCAAGCAAGAAATGGGGGAAAATGTTCAATTCATTGATGGATTGATCTGAAACTTTACAAAATATTGGATATTGTGAGTCTGATGATGTATATATCATCAGACTCACGATATCCAATATTTTGTTTGCATAATATATCCAATATATTGTTTGCATAAATATGCATATGACTGTGAGTGTGTGTATGAGTGTGCACAGAATTGTATATATTATATACAATTCTGTGCACATTCATACACACACAGTCATATGCATATTTATGCATACACACATACACTCTCTCACAAGTATGCACTCACATGCACATGCAACATCTATGAGCACACTCTCTTTCACACACACTCTCTCTCTCTCTCTCTCTTCCTCTGACAAACAGACACACACACACACACACACACACACACACATGCACACACAATAATAGCGGAGCTCCAGCGGAGCACCATACCTAAGAAAAAATGGTAAACCCATTGAGTCGATTTTTTGTGGTTTGTCCGTGTACGTGTACCACCAGTCATACACACCGCCTAGTGGTCAGATGCTCCCATCCAGATGACGTCTCTTTCAGGGAAGACCTTGCAGTTTCCAACATGACAATGCCAAACCACATACTGCATCAATTACAGCATCATGGTTGCATAGAAGAAGGGTCCGGGTACTGAACTGGCCAGCCTGCAGTCCAGATCTTTCACCCATAGAAAACATTTGGCGCATCATAAAACGGAAGATACGACAAAAAAGACCTAAGACACTTGAGCAACTAGAATCCTACATTAGACAAGAATGGGTTAACATTCCTATCCCTAAACTTGAGCAACTTGTCTCCTCAGTCCCCAGACGTTTACAGACTGTTTCAAAGAGAAAAGGGGATGTCTCACAGTGGTAAACATGGCCTTGTCCCAACTTTTTTGAGATGTGTTGTTGTCATGAAATTTAAAATCACCTAATTTTTCTCTTTAAATAATACATTTTCTCAGTTTAAACATTTGATATGTCATCTATGTTCTATTCTGAATAAAATATGGAATTTTGAAACTTCCACGTCATTGCATTCCATTTTTATTTACAATTTGTACTTTGTCCCAACTTTTTTGGAATCGGGGTTGTACCTAATTAGCATAATTAATACTAATTAAATACTGCTTTGCATAATTTTTAAACTATTTTTTCAAATTTTGTATTCAGTATACAACCATCTATGTAACTGCCAGTTTCCATGTGAATATCTTGAAAAATAAAAAACTTATGAAAAAACATTTGATCTTATTCGTTCATGAGGCCCATTTTGGAATGTTATCCTAATATATAATATTACGGCAGTTTTCTAAAATTTAAGCCCTTTTTTCAATTTTTGATTTGTAATATCTCAAGAACGGATAAACATTTTAATTCTGTAAAAAGTATGTTCTGCATTCAATTCTGAATTCTCTGAGACCAGTTTCAAGCAATTTGGATTGAATTTGAATTTTCACCTGATATGCCTTTTATATATATATATACAGTTAGGTCCATAAATATTTGGACAGAGATAACATTTTTCTAATTTTGGTTCTGTACATTACCACAATGAATTTTGAACAAAACAATTCAGATGTAGTTGAAGTTCAGACTTTCAGCTTTAATTCAGTGGGATGAACAAAATGATTGCATAAAAATGTGAGGAACTAAAGCATTTTTTAAACACAATCCCTTCATTTCAGGGGCTCAAAAGTAATTGGACAAATTAAATAATTGTAAATAAAATGTTCATTTCTAATACTTGGTTGAAAACCCTTTGTTGGCAATGACTGCCTGAAGTCTTGAACTCATGGACATCACCAGACGCTGTTTCTCCTCCTTTTTAATCCTCTGCCAGGCCTTTACTGCAGCGGTTTTCAGTTGCTGTTTGTTTGTGGGCCTTTCTGTCTGAAGTTTAGTCTTTAACAAGTGAAATGCATGCTCAATTGGGTTGAGATCAGGTGACTGACTTGGCCATTCAAGAATATTCCACTTCTTTGCTTTAATAAACTCCTGGGTTGCTTTGGCTTTATGTTTTGGGTCATTGTCCATCTGTATTATGAAACGCCGACCAATCAGTTTGGCTGGATTTGAGCACACAGTATGTCTCTGAATACCTCAGAATTCATCTGGCTGCTTCTGTCCTGTGTTACATCATCAATAAACACTAGTGACCCAGTGCCACTGGCAGCCATGCATGCCCAAGCCATCACACTGCCTCCACCGTGTTTTACAGATGATGTAGTATGCTTTGGATCATGAGCTGTACCACGCCTTTGCCATAATTTTTTCTTTCCATCATTCTGGTAGAGGTTGATCTTGGTTTCATCTGTCCAAAGAATGTTCTTCCAGAACTGTGCTGGCTTTTTTAGATGTTTTTTAGCAAAGTCCAATCTAGCCTTTTTATTCTTGAGGCTTATGAGTGTCTTGCACCATGCAGTGAACCCTCTGTATTTACTTTCATGCAGTCTTCTCTTTATGGTGGATTTGGATATTGATACGCCTACTTCCTGGAGAGTGTTGTTCACTTGGTTGGCTGTTACCATATGAAGGGGTTTCTCTTCACCATGGAAATTATTCTGCGATCATCCACCACTGTTTTCTTCTGTGGGCATCCAGGTCTTTTTGCATTGATGAGTTCACCAGTGCTTTCTTTCTTTCTCAGGATGTACCAAACTGTAGATTTTGCCACTCCTAATATTGTAGCCATTTCTCGGAGTGTTTTTTTCTGTTTTTGCAGCTTAAGGATGGCTTGTTTCACCTGCATGGAGAGCTCCTTTGACCGCATGTTTTCTTCACAGCAAAATCTTCCAAATGCAAGCACCACACCTCAAATCAACTCCAGGCCTTTTATCTGCTTAATTGAGAATGGCATAACGAAGGAATTGCCCACACCTGCCCATGAAATAGCCTTTGAGTCAATTGTCCAATTACTTTTGGTCCCTTTAAAAACAGGGTGGCACATGTTAAGGAGCTGAAACTCCTAAACCCTTCATCCAATTTTAATACCCTCAAATGAAAGCTGAAAGTCTGGACTTTATGTCCATATCCATTATATAACTCATCTCATCTCATTATCTCTAGCCGCTTTATCCTGTTCTACAGGGTCGCAGGCAAGCTGGAGCCTATCCCAGCTGACTACGGGCGAAAGGCAGGGTACACCCTGGACAAGTCGCCAGGTCATCACAGGGCTGACACATAGACACAGACAACCATTCACACTCACATTCACACCTACGGTCAATTTAGAGTCACCAGTTAACCTAACCTGCATGTCTTTGGACTGTGGGGGAAACCGGAGCACCCGGAGGAAACCCACGCGGACACGGGGAGAACATGCAAACTCCACACAGAAAGGCCCTCGCCGGCCCCGGGGCTCGAACCCAGGACCTTCTTGCTGTGAGGCGACAGCGCTAACCACTACACCACCGTGCCGCCCCCATTATATAACTATAACTTGAATATGTTTCAGTAAACAGGTAAAAAAAGAAAATTTGTGTCAGTGTCCAAATATATATGGACCTAACTGTATTTTATATATAAAATGCATATCAGGTGAAAATTCAAATTCAATCCAAATTGCTTGAAACTGGTCTCACACACACACACACACACACACACACACGCATATATATATATATATATATATATATATATATATATATATATATATATATATATATATATGCGTGTGTGTGTATTACACACACACCGTGCCCTTCATGATTACTGGCATACCGTAAAAATAGTTAGAAAAAAATCCACCTTTTGGTGAAGTTGCTTCATCTCACACTGGAAAAATAAGAAAAATCCAACCTTTAATTCAAATAAATTGATTCAGAGATAAACAAATACCTCAAAAAGTAATTATTAAAAAAAACACATTTGGTGAAGCTAATTCAACAAAAAGTGGATTTTTTTCTAAACTTTTTTACTAATCTTTATGGGGGGGCAATAATCGTGGAAGGCACTGTGCAAAAGTCTTAGACACCCTATTTTTTCATACAAATGTTGTTATCTGTACTACTAAAGGAAGGCTGTCTCTCTGTGTGTTCACCTGTGCAAATTGAAATGGCTGGATGCACATACTCCATACTTTGCACATGGATTGGTGACACCCCATAGGGGCCCATGACAACATTTTCAATTTTCCATAACATGGGACTATTACTAATCCAGCACACTATTTATTTCCCATAGGCTACATGCTCACACTAACACACTGCGCGTAACCTCAGTGGGGAATCCCCTCTTGACCCCTGACTCCTCGGGTAGACTGCCCAATTCCAAGCAGCTGTATGACCAAACCCTCAGACCAACACAGCCCCTGTGAAGAGCACCATTCAGAGGAAATCAGGTTCACAGGCAATAACTACGAGCAGATTTCTATTTTACGACAACTTCATAATCAGGTGGTGGTGGGACAACGATGTCTTCATAGCCGGCTGAGGCAGAGGCTGCCTCATCATCCTCTGGCACCAGTTCTCAAACTGGCTCAGGTTCTGGCACTGGCTCTTGTGCTGGAGCCAACTCTGGCATTGGCTCATCCACTGGTTCTGGCACTGGCTCTGACATTGGCTCAGATTCTGGCATTGGTTCTAGTGCTGGTTCTGGCACTGGCTCTTGCACTGGACCTGACACCAGCTCTGGCTCTGGCACTGGCTCTGACTCTGGCACTGGAGCTGACACTGGCACTGACACTAGCACTAGCTCCGACTCTGGTGCTGGCTCTGGCTCCGACTCTGGCACTGGTACTGACTTGGGCATTGGCTCTGACTCTGGTGCTGGTTCTGACTCTGGCTCTTGCTCTAGCAGTGGCTCTGAATCTGGTTCAGGCACTGGCTCTGGCTCTGACACAGGCTCCAGCTCTTGCACTGGCTCTCGCTCTGCCTCTGGTTCAGGCTCTGGCTCTTACACTGGTTCCGGTTCTGATGCAAGCTTCAGCTCTTGCACTGGCTCTGGTTCAGGTGCTGGCTGTAGTTCAGGTGCTGGCTCTGGGATTGACTGTGGAATGGGCTGCGGGACTGGCTCTGGAGTGACGGCCTCTAGGAGGAGCTCTGGAGCAATGGCCTTCTTGGGCGCCACTGTATCGGCCTCAGACGGGATAGCCCCCTCCCAAAAAAGTTCATGGTGGTCCTCCTTTTCTAATGATTCATAGATAACCCAGAGTATGGCTAAAAAAGTCTGTGAGCTCTGAAGGTACAGGTGCTCTACTCTTATGAGGTACTCTGCCCATTGGCATGCTTGTCCAGTAAGCCAAGTGAGTATGCAACTTACCCAGATGGGTTCTGGAGGCTTGGGCTCTTCTAGGTCCGCATAGAAAATGGCACACTGCAGGCTGAATCCTCTAGGATGATATACTCCACCATAGGGTGCCGGGGCTTCCATTTCAATATGCCGCTGGGAAAAAAAGCCTAGGGGCTGAAATATGGAAACCCAGAAGTGGCATGGAATGGCATACTGGAACAATTCTACTCCATCCATGGTTCAGCGAAGTATTCTGTCAGGGATGGGTAGGAGACGGATGTAATTGCAGAAATGTTTATTAAATAAAGCAACAACAGGCAAACAATCCAAAACAGCAAACAGGAATCATAAACATGAAACAAGCAAAGGGTCGGGCGAGGCGTAAACACACTATCACAGAAACACGTAGAATCAAAAATGAGGGAACAGGAAACTGGGAATGTAAACAAGGAACTAAGGCCCGGTAAAGTGTCCACAATGTCACTCAATACTTCGCACCAAGTGTGCGTTGACACAGTCCTTTTATAGGCACACTGATGCATCTTAAGCCTGTGCAGGTGTGCCTTGTTAATGGCACACGTGCGAGAGTCTGCTCAACGCGTGCACAGTCCAGAGCATGCCTGAGAGTCCTTCTGATGTGCACACCAAAGTGCGCAGGTCTGACACCATAAATGTTAAATATCCTGTATGTCTCCTTCTCTTCTTATAAACATCATCTCAACTATTATACTTGTTTTGTTGTTTTTGTTTTATCTGTTTATTATTAGATTATTGTGGAGTGCCTACTATACAAGTCCATACAGTAAGTCCCTGAATAAGCTGCTACTATAGAAACAATATTGTCATAAGGTCATGTTCAAGTGGGTTTTATTGTCATTCTTTCATATAGCTTATATACTTTAGAAGGAAATGTAATTTCTCCATGACCATGGTGCAAGACTTAACAATACAATATACAGGACAACATAAAGTGCAAATACAAACCAGTGTGAGACAAGTGCAGGACAGTAAATACACAGGACAGTCCACAATGACTATACAGGGCAATAAAACAGTACTGTGTGAGAAAACTACTCCAACAACTGTCTGCAAACTAATGTGCAGTATAACAGCAATAAATGTAGCAGCAATAGCCAGTTAACAGCAAAAAGAATTTCATAAATTATTAATTGAAGAAATGGCATTTCAAAGGGTAGGGGCTGGAATAGTCCAGGTGAGCAACAGGATGCAGCAGGGTGTGAAAACACTATTTTTCTTTTGACTGCACCCATTAGGGGTCACTACAGCAGATTATTATGATCTGCAAATTTGACTTGGCATAGGTTTTTATACCAGATGCCCTTCCTGATGCAACCCTCCCCAATCTATCCAGGCTTGGGACCGACACCAAGTAGGCCACTGGCTTGTGCAACCAGGCTGGGTATTTTATGAACTGTAGGGGAAACCGGAGCACCCTGAGGAACCCCACACAGACACGGGGAGAGCACAGAAAGTCCACGTTGGCTGTGAGGTTCAAACCCACAACCTTCTTGCTGTGAGGCAACAGTGCTAACCACCGTGCCACCCATGTGAAAACACTATTATTTTTACTTATTTCTGTAATGCTAAAATTTGTTTAGTATAAAGGCCCATGTAGGGTCTCAAAAGTCCAGGCCTCTTTTTCTCATTAATTTTCACACCTATATTAAACATGGGCAATTAAATAATTTATAATTAAAAAAAATTCAACATTTGATTTGCCCTGCAGAGATGGGGCTATATTATTCCAACTCCACGATTTGTATTTGATGGCTGCATGTTGATATCAGTACCAGAATGCAGGTCTGGAATGCAGAATTGTATGTTTTTAACTTTATGTGGACACCTGACCATTACATCCCTATGTATATCTTGAATAACCCATTCCAAAACAATGGGTATCAATCCTCTCTTTGCTGTTATAATAACCTTCACTCTTCAGGGAAGTCTGTCCACAAGATTTTGGAGCATGCCTATGGGGATTTGCCCATTCAGTCACAAGAGCATTAGTGAGGTTGGACACTGATATTGGACTAGAAGGCCAAGCATGCAGTTAGTGTAGTTAACACCCACGATGGTCAGTGGGGTTGAGGTCAGTGTTCTGTGCAGATCACTCGAGTTCTTCCACTCCAGCCTTGGCAAACCATTTCTTTATAGACTTCGCTTTGTTCACAGGAGCATTATGCTGGAACAGGTTTGGGTCTCCAGTGAAGGGAAATCTTAACTATTACAACATACGAAGACATCCGAGACAATTGTGTGCTTTGAATTTTGTTGCAACAGTGTGAGAAAGAACTGCATATGGATGTGACGCTCATGTGTCCACATACTTTTGCCCAGATAATGTATTTTGATCATTACATCATCAAAAAACTTATTTGTCCATTGGTTTTTCATTTTAAAATCAAATGAAATAAATCAAATCACAGGTGTTGTCTCAATCACCCTGCACGCTGTCCACCATGATTATTATCTGATTACAACACCAGCAACATGGTCAGATGCAAGAATTTACTACAGGAACACGTATGTTGAATTAGCTACAGTGGTGACAGATGATGACTTTGAAAGGTTGGAGGCTGAGGCAGAAAGAAAGGGTCTGCCAGCAACTGGCTGGGTCGGACTGCTTGACAGAGACTCTAGCTGGCACTGGGCCTATCCATACCAATCGGTGAGTCTAACCAATTGGGCCCTTGGTCAGTCTGATAATGCTGGTGGAAACGAATCCTGTGGTGCAATGAATGCAAGTGGATACTGGGCTGATTATCCCTGCTCAGATTTGAAACCCTGCATATGTTACAATGGTAAGCCAAAATCTGTATTTTTATTTACTCTATTAGTATCTAAATCCGGGGCGACACGGTGATGTAATGGTTAGCGCTGTCGCCTCACAGCAAGAAGGTCCGGGTTCGAGCCCCATGGCCAACAAGGGCCTTTCTGTGCGGAGTTTGCATGTTCTCCCGGTGTCCGTGTAGGTTTCCTCCGGGTGCTCCGGTTTCCCCCACAGTCCAAAGACATGCAGGTTAGGTTAACTGGTGACTCTAAATTGACCGTAGGTGTGAATGTGAGTGTGAATGGTTGTCTGTGTCTATGTGTCAGCCCTGTGATGACCTGACAACTTGTCCAGGGTGTACCCCGCCTTTCGCCCGTAGTTAGCTGGGATAGGCTCCAGCTTGCCTGTAGAACAGGATAAAGCGGCTAGAGATAATGAGATGAGTATCTAAATCCAATTGCCTTTATTTGTGTATACATACATATATCCTATTTAGAAAACAGAAGGTGATACTGTATATGTAATTGTGGTCCTATGACAAAGTCAATGCCTTATGTCCTATAAAAGTTCCAACTATCTCATGATCATTCATAGACCAGTCAGGTGGCCTGGTGATCCACTTAGCTGTAAATCCACAATTATATACAGAACAGTCTCTTCTACTACAGTTTGGTTTGAGCAATGTTTCCTTCTGAACTAGTGAAGGCTGTATATGTCATCATAAGGGTTTGTAACTTATTCTGATCAAATTCGTGATATTGATGTTGTAATTTGGTGGTGGTGGTAGGGGAGTAATCATGGGTCAGTGCAGAGAAACTGCCCAATAATATTGCACTGTTTATTATTTAATACAATTAGTACAATATCCTCACATTTGAAAAGACTCAGTCTACTGTAGATTATTAGCAGTAAACTTAGATAAATTTGACTAGTTATTTTTATCTAATGCCTTCTAACCGTCCATAATCCAACTATCCATCCACCAATTATACTGCATGATATCACATTCCCAAGCACTGTTCACTAATTAGATTGCTCAATTCTGAGCTATTACATAAATTCATCATCTTTCACCTTAACAAGTGGTTTGTAACATTACTATTTCACAGCTACCTCTGAAGGTTTTATTGCTGTCCCTGATTCCTTGAATACCTTGTCAGAATGTCAGGTTTACTGCCGGAAATATCACACAGAAATCGCCTGTGCAGTCGATCAAACAGTGAATGATGAGTTACAACAGTTGGTGTCACCCCAGGGCACTTCTTGGATTGGCGTAAAACGGTACAGTTGGAGATGGGTGGACTGGAGCAGCACTCAATCTCTGGTGTAGTCCTGGTTTTCCAAATAATGCTAATCATCCTAGCAGCTGTGCTTCGGTTAATAACAGCCTGTTCATGGATAGACCATGCAGCAGCCTATTCAAGTTCTTTTGTCACACATGTGAGTCGTTTGTTTTTGGTAACTGTTACCAGTACAAGTCCTTTGTGAAAGCCAAAAAGCCTCTCGTCTCGTCTCGTCTCGTCTCGTCTTCTTCCAATTTATCCGGGTCCAGGTCGTGGAGGCAGCAGTCTAAGCATGGAAGCCCAAACTTCCCTTTCCCCAGACACCTCAGCCAGCTCCTCAGGAAGAACACCGAGGCGTTCCCAGGCCAGCCGAGAGACATAGTCCCTCCAGCGTGTCCTGGGTCTTCCCCGGGGCCTCCTCCCGGGGGGACATGCCTGGAACACCTCCCCAGGGAGGTGCGCTTGGTGGCTGGGCCTTTGCCCATGGGGCCCAGCCGGGCTCAGCCCGAAGAGGTGACATGGGCCCGACCTCCTGTGGGTTCACCACCCACAAAGGTAGCAGTAGGGGACTGGTGCAGTGTGGATTGGGTGGCAGTCGAAGGCAGGGGCCTCAACGACCTGATCCCCGGACACAGCGGCTAGCTGTTGGGACATGGAATGTCACAGCCAAAAAGCATCATGTCTTAAAAAAAAATCCAAAGTTTTGTCTTTTGGCTGTCCATAATCTCTTCTACAGATCTTACAGTGAAAACGCAAACAGTGAAACTGAACACTCAAGGAGACAAGAGTGTGTTTGATCCTGCTGTTCAGTCAGCCATTTTAAGTCATGCAAAGGTTCAATATTTTTTTTATGCAATGACAGAAATATTCCTGTCTCACTGTCAACCCTTCGACCAACCTACTAGGTTAAAACTATTTTTCTCTTTGACACATAACAGGAAACTACTCAGTCCTCAGAAATAACTGATTTCTCCTGACAGAAAGCTTTATCATATCCATGATGTTTTTTTTTTTAATTCACTTATTATTAGGCTTAAATTACATAGAGTGTCTGCCATACAAGTCCCTGTGAATTAGTTGTTATGACAGATATGATAATGTATTAAAAGGAGGTCATTGATATCAACATTCCATTTGAATTATACCTGAAACTGCTGTGTGAGAAAACTAATCACCAACTTCTGACTGACATTTATGACAAATAAAGAAGTTCCATTATTCAGCAGTAAAATCCTGGTTCTGTTCTTCAGATCTTACAGAAACTAAATGAAAAAGGCATAACAAGGGAGATAAAGGTGACTTGGAGGGTGCAGTCGGATGGAAATATCTTTCACAAGAAAAGTGAAGATGACCTGTAAAGAGAATTCTTACATACTTCTGAGCCTTTAACTTAAAATTCTATATCAAGTTCTGTTGTGGTACATTTTCAACTCAAAGACCCATATCTTAAATTCAATTTCAGTTAAACTGTTTTTATAGTATAGTATTCTTTAATAGTACAGAGCATTTAACTATAGTCAAAAATCTGGAAGGAGATTTATATTTAGGTCTCTTATGAATGAGGAAGAAATGTTAAGATGAACCAGACTTATACATAATTACAGACTTAATACAGACTTTTCTTAATGCATTGTTTTTCCTCACTGGAAAGTTAACTTGAATGAACAAAATACTTTAGACAAAATATTGAGTTTTACTAGAGGAAAGATTCTCTTCATAGTTACATACTTTCAGATGTATATATATTCATACATACACAGTCCTTTCCTTTACATTTATAGAATAAAGAATAGTGTAGTGTAATTCTTGCAAAGTAGAGGTCTTTTAATGCTAATAAAATCTCATCTTCAATGTTGTAACTTTTTTTAATTGAAAAAATCATCTGTATATTTTTTTCAGCATAAATTGAATGTAGACATTCATCTTGGGGATGTTTTCATTTGCTCATATGTTAATATCACACTTGTAGATTTTATTTTGAATTTGATAATGCTGGAAAAAATCATAAAAAATGTTGATCTGTGATTATTATTTTTAATTTAATTCAATTCATTTTCAATTAAAAATATATTTGCAATAAACACATTTCTGCCAATAATTACTTGACAAATGGAAGATGGAAGAATAAAATATGATGTGAATACATTTTGCTGCCTGTTTTTGTGTTTGAAGGGTTAAAATGATGGCTGTTGTTTTGATTACATGTACACTGGAAACCCTCATCTCATTCTCTTCTCATTATCTCTAGCCGCTTTATCCTTCTACAGGGTCGCAGGCAAGCTGGAGCCTATCCCAGCTGACTACGGGCAAAAGGCGGGGTACACCCTGGACAAGTCGCCAGGTCATCACAGGGCTGACAACCATTCACACTCAATTTAGAGTCACCAGTTAACCTAACCTGCATGTCTTTGGACTGTGGGGGAAAACCAGAGCACCCGGAGGAAACCCACGCGGACACGGGGAGAACATGCAAACTCCACACAGAAAGGCCCTCGCCGGCCCCGGGGCTCAAACCCAGGACCTTCTTGCTGTGAGGCGACAGCGCTAACCACTACACCACCGTGCCGCCGCTGGAAACCCTTTCACTGTAAATTTACAGTAAAATAGTTTTATTAAATAACAAAGAATTTTTTGTCTCTATATTTTACAATCATAATACTTTTTCACCTGCACTACGTGCATCATACATCATAAGATGCAGCAATAAAATTCATGCTGTGTGAAAATAAGGTTAGAGTCAAACATTTCAATCGTCTTCCTTATACATTTTGATGCTATCCTCATGCTAATTAATTCCTTTTTTTTTTATTGGAAGCTTTCTTCGATGCATTTAGTACAACGAGCCAAGCAGATTCAAATCACACAAGCAAAATTAAAAATATATCCATAAGCAGCGACCTACAAGGTCTAAGCACACCTCATAAACAGCGCCCCCAGTGGGCATTTCTTGCCCAGATATGTAGAACAATAATGAGTCCATAGATGAACATACTTATCAAGTTTTTTGATGATAGTTCAATGCTAGCTGTGTGAAATGCCTGCTGAGAGCAGAATTTGGTTGAAATCCATATCACTCATAATGAATGAGAGCTATTTGAATACTCCAGCTCCACCTACTTAGAATTGATTGATGATTTATCCATCCATCCATTATCTGTAGATGCTTATCCTGTTCTACAGGGTCTCAGGCAAGCTGGAGCCTATTCCAGCTGACTATGGGCGAGAGGCAGGGTACAAGTCACCAGTTTACCGCAAGGCTAACACAGAGACAAACAAACATTGACACCCACAGTCAATTTAGAGCCACCAATTAGCCTAACCTGCATGTCTTTGGACTGTGGGGGAAACCGGAGCACCTGGAGGAAACCCACGCAGATAACATGCAAACTCCACACAGAAAGGCCCTCGCCGGCCACTGGGCTCAAACCCAGGACCTTCTTGCTGTGAGGCGACAGTGCTAACCACTACACCACTGGTACGGTTTCCCCCACAGTTCAAAGACATGCAGGTTAGCCTAATTGGTGACTCTAAATTGACCATAGATGTGAGTGTGAATGGTTGTTTGTCTCTATGTGTCAGCCCTGCGTTACCCTGCCTCTCGCCCATAGTCAGCTACACTACCATGCCGCCTGATTGATGATTTAGAAATAACAAAATGTTTTTTTTTTTTTATTATTACTGACTTTCACACTCTGCTGAGTAGTTTGACACCACAATTGTGAAGATGGGCCAAAAATACTATAACTAGTTTACAAAAGTAAGTTTTGCATATTTTGCAAATTGTCTTATTTTAATTTTAATTAAATTTAAATGGGCAGAGCCAAATGTTCTGAAAGCCTATTTGCAAAGTATGTGCAGACAAATTAAGGTAAAGAAGAATTTTCACTGAACAAATTGTTTTCCAAGAGCTTTGTTATGCCTCCTGTGGCTAATTTCAATGAGACTCTATCACATAGCATTCGGTCCACACCCACACATAAGACTCAAGGTTCTAAATGGTTCTGGAGTCTTTTGTTATAATTATTGTTGTTGTTTGGGAGAATCCAAGGAATCAATGACCACAAGAAATTTGATTGTAGGACACACGGGTCATGAGATACGGACCAAAATATAAAACCCTGAGCAATAATACCACCAAGACAGACTTATCTTGCTTGCCTGAATATTGGCCAGGAGTACTACCTGTTGACCAAGTTTCATATCTATAGGACAGAAGATTTATATATGTTGGACTGAGCGCATGCACTGTGACAGATCTGATAAAAGCTATAAATAAGGTTCATGGGGAAAGCTTCCATTTGCCTCGACTACTTCCAGTCCAAAAGAGTAGGAGTGTTTCATCAATGACATTAAGCAATATTTTATTTAGAGAAAAAGTTGTTTCTATCTGTGTATTTTCAAATTTTAATCCATATATAGTAATAAGGCAGGTGGCACGGTGGTGTAGTGGTTAGCACTGTCACCTCACAGCAAGAAGGTTCTGGGTTCGAGCCCAGTGGCCAACAAGGGCCTTTCTGTGTGGGGTTTGCATGTTCTCCCCGTGTCTGCGTGGGTTTCCTCCGGGTGCTCCAGTTTCTCCCACAATCCAAAGACATGCAGGTTAGGTTAATTGGTGGCTCTAAATTGATCATAGGTGTGAATGGTTGTTTGTCTTTATGTGTCAGCCCTGTGATGACCTGGTGACTTGTCCAGGGTGTACCCTGCCTCTTGTTCATAGTCAGCTGGGATAGGCTCCAGCTTGCCTACGACCATGTACAGGATAAGCGGTTACAGATAATGGATGGATATAGTAATATACAAATGAATCAAGTCTTAGACTCTTATATTAATATGTGCTTTATGTCTTGTGAATGAGATCTTACTTTCTGTCCCCATTAGAGGTTCCATTGCTGGTGTCACTGGCCTGCTGTCATTAACAGCCATGACCTGAACCCAAATGATGCATGTTTCCATAAGATCAGGATTTCATTGCAGACAGAATGAACCCAAGATATTTCATGTTTTGTCTGATCAACTTCATTTCATTTGTTATATACATCCAGTCATGCATTTCAGGCCAGCAACACATTCCAAAAAAGTCGGGACAGGGCAATTTAGGGTTAGTAATTAAGTAAAACAGTGAAATAATGATGTGATTTGAAGCAGGCAATGTCAGCAGGAGACAGTAATCATAATTTGGTACAAAATCAGTTTCCAGGAAAGGCCATGGCTTTGTGGAGCAAAGATGAGCCGAAGATGTCCAGTATGTCAACAAATGCATGAGAAAATTATGGAAGTATGAAAAATATGACTTTTGCACACCTTAAGACATGTTTGCAGGAAGAATGTAAGAATCACTCATACAAGGCGGTATGCTCTTTTCCTTGGGTCCAAAAAGCCTTAGCCCATGCAAGCACCTCATCTGTGACTAGGTTGATTTTTTTTTCTCAAAAACAGTTATTCACTTAGCTGTTGTTCCATTTATCTATGAGACAACAATGTAGGTTAACTGACATTAATTGTGATTAGTAAGCCATTGTCTGAAAGATTTGTTTATTTAAATGCCATTCATTACATGTTTAAATTTGCTAAATATGCAGTGGATGATGACTTTCGTTTGTCTTTTTGTATTCTCCTGTACATTGTCCTACACGTTCTACCATAATCATCCCTGTGTTCATATTATTGCACCTGTATTTTACCATGTGACCATTTATAAGTTTTCACCTGCATTACATACATTATTATAATGAAATGCAATCAAATTCATGCTGTGCTTTACAAAGGCTGTCCTGATTGTCTTTCTTATGCTATCTTTATGCTATACCTAGTTAATGCATTTTTATTGGAAGTTTCCTTCTATGCATTCACCATGATATGCCAAGCAAATTCAAATCACAAAATCACAATTAAAAATTTAAAACCCCAAGCTGCGATCTATGGGGTCCAAACACTTGTTGCAATTCGCATCCCCAGTGGGCAGTGCTTGCCATAATACATTGAAGAATAAATAAACAAGAGATGGAAATACTTATCAGATTTTGTGATGATAGCTCAGTGCTAACTGAGTACGAAATGTTTGCTGAGAACTGATTGGCTGAAGGTGGCCATGTTTTTGAAGTTATTTTAGTGATGAATAAAATTTCAGTGACATTAGCAGAATGATGCAGCACACTAAATTTCAGTTCAAAAAGACTTTTGGTTCCAGCGATATGAGTACTCAAGCTCTGCCTCCTGAGAATAGATTGATGTATGGTGACCATATTGTTTACAAATGTCAACATGTTTTTGGTAATTACTGAGTTTCACACTCTGCTGAGGAGTTTGACAGCAAATTAGTGAAGATCAGCCAAAAATCCTAGACTAGCAAAAGAAAGTTTTGCATGTTATGCTAATTATCTTGTTCTAATTTTAATTAAAATTTAAGTGGGAGAAGCCAAATGTTCTGTTTGTGCAGACAAATCATGTTGAAGAAAAATTTTCACTGTAAAACTTGTTTTCCAAGAGATATGCTTGCCTTTTTGTCCACCAACATGAATAGTGCCTGCTAGTGGCCAATTTCAGTGAGACTGCATCACATTGCCATGAGTCTACACCAAAAACTACCATTTTTAAAATTCTAATTTTTTTTGTTGTTGTTTTTGTTTTCTTTCTTTTTTGGGGGGAGGGGGGGCTATGGGAACTTTGATTGTTGGACTGATGGGTCATGAGACATGGACTAAAACGTAAAACCCTGCACAAATGTTGTTGGTATTGTTATTGTTGTTGCTATTTAGGAGAACCCAAGGAATCAGTGATAACAGTTTGACTGTAGGACACACAAATCATGACAAATAGACCAAAATATAAAACTCTGAGCAATAACGCCACTATTGGGCCAATTGGGCATATCTCACTTGCCTGAGTAGTGAGTGGGAGTACTACCTGTTGACCAAGTTTCATATCTGTTGGACTTACGATTTGGTCTGCACAAAGAAGAAGAGGAAGAAGAAGAAAAAGAACTAAAACTTTCCATACATTTTAACATCATAATCTGCAAAGATGCCATGAGTGTGTAATCTGTAGTCACATAACAGTGTATGGTAATAATGCTCATGAATAACCATAAAAAAGTGTGTGGTGTTGCATTAGACTGACAAACGGATCAGGCCAGTGCCAGCAATATTAAAGGATATGGGACATGGATTTTTACCTGGGCATAATTATGTATAAAGGACATAAGAAATGCCATCTAAATCACTGCAGGGCGTCAAAAATGTGAAAATCATCACATTATTCAAGTTTTTTTATACATCAGCGTAAAACAAGGATTCGTTAATGAGCTAGGTGGTCATGTGACCCGTGACGTAACAAAAACTTTCCAAGGAGCCAGCGCTTGGGAATCTAATGTAAACAGGTTACCGAAATGGACACCATCGACAGTGACATTCCCGATGTTTCACAGAGATGTGAAGTTAGACCCTATCAATTCGAACCGATAGCTGGAAATTCACATGAACATAGATCTTGTCTTTACTCTGACGGGTCAGATGATTCTGAGAGTGAGAGTTCAGTCAGCCCTCATGAAACTGAAAGTGGTCGGCTCGATAACACTTCCTGGTAAGTTAAAAACAATTCTGCTCAAAGGCTAATGATCTGTTGAAAGAAGTATTATTTTTGTATCATACATTGAAAGTTCATCATAGATCTAGCTAAAGTCCGTTGCAAGCTAGTTTTTTTTTTTGCTGATATTTTTCGAGATTGATTGAGATACAATGCTTCCAGAGTCCGAGACGAAAACATTCAAAATGGCGAAACGAGTCAGAATTATGATAATCAATAATTGATACACCCAAAATTATAATACTAATCCTTACCTCGGCTTTCAGTCGCTTAGCGCAGAGGTCTTCAACAGGGGGGTCACGAAATCGCACCAGATCACTCATATCAACAAAAATATTCCTGCCCTGTCCCCTGGCCTCCGTGCAGGGATGCAAACAGCGCGCCTTTCGGCGGATGCTGCCTTTTTCACGGCTGAATCGCGCAGATCCGATTTTAAAAAAAAAAATAGCGATATTAATTCATGAAACATGAAGTATAAGGATGAGAAAAAAAACAGTTTAAATCGGGAAGCTGCGCACATTTGTGCAGCCTGGCGCAAATGTGCGCAGCTTCCCGATTTAAACTGTTTTTTTTTCTCATCCTTATACTTCCTGTTTCATGTTTCATGAATTAATATCACTCAGTACCTGAGTATTAATGTTGAAAGAATCCTCAATGAAATGGTCCGAACACAGTTTGTGGGAAATAGTAGGTGCAAAGTTTTTTCAACAGGTGTTCTGTAAAGTTATCCTACCTCTTGGATTTGTCCTACCAAGCCTACTGCGCATGCGCGAAGCCTACTGCGCATGCGCAGGTGAGCCCACACTTTCCTCAGCTTCGGGTCCTTGGGGAATGCAAAAAAACTTACTCCAGGGCATTTCCCATTGGAATTATTGCAACCATAAGCAGCACAATACACCATGATGTCCAATGTATGATGTCCAATGTACTTTAAAGACTATAAAAACAATTTTCTTGTCATCCACTTCTCCATTCATCTACCCGCTTGTGCTGTGCCCGAAAGTTTTTGTTACGTATGATCACGTGACAGCGGCTCTTCCGGTTGTAGAAAATGCATATCGGAAGTCAAGCAGAAATGCCATATAATCATCATGAATATAACGATTTTGCTGAATTTAATACATGATTTTGTATTTGTTGATGCAATTAATTCATATTTTTAATGGAAAGAAACTGATATAGTGTGCATTTATGTTTCATGTCCCATATCCTTTAAAGTTGCTGTACTAGTGAAGCAGGAGCTCATAAACTGTGGGTACTGACCAAAACAATAAGGTCTCAGTACAGGTGGCAGAAACAAGGTTCCTGCAGGGTTTCTGGGCTTAAACTTTATAATAGCTTGAGTAACTTGATAAACCCGGAGAGTTTCAGAGTAGAGCCACAGCTCCTCTGAATTGAGAAGGGCCAGGTGAGAAGAATTACAAGGGTTCCTCATGGACCATATCAGTCATGTTGCACTGGACGAAGACCCTGGGCAGATTCAGGTCATGCTGGAGGGATTTTAAAGAAATCTTCCTCAGGCTTTGACCCACAGCAAGAAAGTAAGGTAAAACTTTAAATAGGGTTCAGTGGGAAAGCTTCCACATGCCTCCACTATTTCCACTACAAAAGAATAGAAGTGAATTAAATCAATAACATCAAGCATTATTAAATTCATAAATAGCAGAGGTTCTCAACCTTTTCTGCTTTGAGACCCAACTGTTCATACTTGTAACGAGTCAGGGACCATTATAAAAGATCTCCAATTATTTTGGTTCATCTATTCTATTAGAATCTAATAACCTATAGTAACGTGTATTAATGGGATGCAACATCACTCCCTGTTACAGATGGGAGCCCAGGAATTAAATAAATGCAATAAAAACAAACTGCTTATAATTGTAGGTATTGTATTTAAAACTGTATGGATGTGCCAGAAGCCAACATAAAACCATGCATGCAGCGCATTCTCAGTCAAAAGGGATTAATGATCCAAAAGTGGAGTCTGGTCGATTAATACAAGAACTTATTGCCATGTTTGTGTCCAGCAAACAAGTTATTAAAACCACGAAGTACACTCAAAAGAAGTGGATATAGAAGCCACTCAATGGGATAGATCCTTACACACTAACAAAGAAGGATTTTTCCTATGAAAGAAAAATTTATTAGCTAAATTTGACAGTAGAATAAATTTTGATCCTACAATGAAATACAAAGACAATAGTTATGCATACAATTAATCAGAGATGGACAAAGTATCCAACTTTATTACTTAAGTCAATGTACAGATCCCACTGGTCAGATGTTACTCCGATACAAGTGAAAGTTGTACAGTCAAATTTTTATTTAAGTCAAAGTACTGAAGTACTTGATTTTAAAAATACTTAAGTATTAAAAGTACATTCTCTGTCAACACATTATTGTATTATTGCCATAACACTTACAAAACCTAATGCCTCTGAAGCAACCTAGTGGATTCACAAAATGAACACATGCTGTGCCATCATGGTGGTTTAACGTTAAGCTAGCTAGGCAGTGAAGCTCCACCTGACATGCTAGCAAACTCTTTTCAAACTCGAAGTCATATTGGGCATGCTGCTAGAAAATAAAGATTTCTACATTGTTTATTTGGCAAAATTATGCTAAAACATATTTCTGAAAGGACTTCAGATAAGTTAACGTTATTCATGTTAGTGTAACTCCATTTTTACATGCTAACTAACAGTGTCCAAGTTAACTAGCTATGTGTTATCGTTAGCCGTGGACAAGGCTATGGCAACTTGGTGGACAAATCCATAGAAAGTCTTTTGACTACCCAGACTGCATAACTATTGCAACACTGTCGTTAGCTATAAAAGCACACAGACAACTTCATTGCATGCTTTCTTTTGGAATAAAATGTTTACCTACCTCAATATGTTTTCGCAGGTTGGACGGTGAGTTTTTGTAGGCCGTAATGTGTTCCATTTTAGGCAAACAAAGCAAACATTTAAAACGAAACAGATCTTTAATCCTTTCAGAAAACTAAAACATGGGTTCATGGGCCACGGGTGCATGCATTCCCCAGAAGAACCACCTCCTTCCATTCTGCCATCAACTGATCGTGTTCAAATAATGCTGCTGAGAAATCATTGAACTTGATTTTATACAGTCCATGGACGTGATGTGACCCTAGTGATTACTGATAGTCTCTTAGTGCCACCTGCAAAAAAAAATCAATCACATTTTAGAAAAGAAAAGAAAAAACATCTACTTTCAAAGCTGCTTCATAGTAACAAGTAACAAGGACCTTGATAGAAATGTAGTGGAGTAAAAAGTACAATATTTGTCTTTCAAATATAATGAAGTTAAAGTCGTAAGTTTAAAAAAAAAATAATACTCAAGTACAGATACTCAAAAAGTGTACTTAAGTACCGTACTCAAGTAAATGTACTTCGTTACTATCCACCTCTGCTATTAATTAACTTAATGTGAAGATAATTAACAGATAATCAACAGATTTAAGGGCTTTTTTTAAAGATTGTGCATATTTTAAGTCTTTTGTATTTATAATTATTTGTATCTGTACATGCACAACCCCACCAGCTCTGCTGATCAACTTATCGTGTTTAAATAAAGATATTCATTCATTCATTATGAGCTGGAAAATTATCCATCTGTTGAGTTCCCCAACAACTCAGACTACCTGGTGCTGCAGACATCATTCTACACGGACAAGCAGATGAAAACCTAGAAGAGAATAGAGGCGTACAACTTTTTATATGTGGCTGGATTAAAGATTTGGGGATCAGGACACTACAAGATAAATCCTATATCATTTTCGCCCGGGTAAATAGGAGTTTCTAGGCTTTTTGTCCACATCTTTGAGAAGGTAGCAAGGATGCTACAAGTTTTAGTATCAGGTGTAAACAAACCACAGCCACTTGATTCTCAATAACCCCCTGTTTTTCTCTTCCAGCAGGCACCACAGATCCATATAATTTACCCACAAACGTATTTATTAATTCAGCCCATGATTGCTTGCTCTCTCTCTCTCTCTCTCTCTCTCTCTCTCTGTCTCTGTGTGTGTGCACCAGTGGCGGCTGGTAGTCTTTCAAACAGAGGAGGCTGGTCAGTTACAATATTTCCAGATTTTAAAAGAAAAAACACATCAATTTTGCCCATACTCTTGCCTCTGATCTGGCTGATTGTTGGCAGGGTCACAAACTGTGAAATAACAGGTTCTTTTGGCCCATTAGCCTACTGTCCAATATACATGATGGTGGTGTTGGGGGGGGTATATTTTAACATTTTATATTTTAAAATTGTGGCATGTTGTTTAAAAAATTATCATTATTGAAAGCAGCTCTTTGTCAGGAACCTCAGTAGTAACAGCAGAGTGTTCTGGAATAGGCACAAGCACTGACCTTGGGGAGCCAAACATAGAGCTGGGTGCCACACATTTCATTCAATGACACTTTCCCTATATTTTACTTATTTTGACTGAGAAATGTTTTATTGACAATTTTGATAACCCTTCACTTTTAATCCAGGTCTGTAGTGTGAAATGTTCTCGGCTGTGTTTTTGTTTAAAAATGTTTTCCAAATTGTAGCTGTGTTTAATTCATATCCAAAAATATATATATTCCAATATAATATACTCAGCATAAACATTTTAAATAGATTCTATATTTTTGGTCCATCCATGACATATTACTAAAGTAGCCTATTTACTGTTGTTGATGTGGGTCACTTGCTGTTAGCCAATTCACTTTCTCGTACCAGGAGAGCTGAAAGGAATGAGTATTACTCCCTACCTTTTTCACCAAGTCAATTTGAGGCGTTGGTCTACCCTGCTCTTTAATTTTAATTTTTTCCTTGAAAGGAAGACCTGCAAATGGCTTCGCCAAAATTAAATCAGCAATGCTTGGCATCCGTGTGCAGCTTTCTTGCTAGCTGACTAGCCCCCTCAAGTTCAAGTTCAGTCACTCAAATAAATGAAATTTCTGGAACTAAGATAGCAAACTTGACAACACTATATTTACACTTTATTTACAATGAAAATATACACAAACTAAAAAAGCTGGTAGAAACCGTATGTAATGAATGAAATCGAAATGTAAGCTGATCTCTTACAATACACCACAGCACTTGCGAATCCGCATGGGACTGAACTGAGATTCACCGCTGCCTGTCTATATTTGAAACGACCTGTCAATCAAAGAAAATATCTGGCCGCTTTCACCAATCAGCAGTCTCCTCGCAGAAACTGCCATGTCCCTCCCACTGTGAGGCTCGGAGTCCGTAGGCGGGCGTTTTCGCAGTATTTGTCCAATAACCGTCTTGCATTTTGAGATTGAAAAGCGCATAGCTCCCAAATGCCATTGAAGTCCACTGAGGCTGGGAGTCCGTGAGACTCCATGGGTGGGCGTTTTCGCAGTATTTGTCCAATAATCGTCTTGCATTTTGATATTGAAAGCGCATAGCTCCCAAATGCCATTGAAGTCCACTGAGGCTGGGAGTCCGTGGGCAGGCGTTTTCACAGTATTTGTCCAATAATCGTCTTGCATTTTGATATTGAAAGCGCATAGCTCCCAAATGCCATTGAAGTCCACTGAGGCTGGGAGTCCGTGGGCGGGCGTTTTCGCAGTATTTGTCCAATAATCGTCTTGCATTTTGATATTGAAACGCGCATAGCTCCCAAATGCCATTGAAGTCCACTGAGGCTGGGCTGCATCATGTTGTCACAAGGGGGAAAAACTCACACACACATTAGGCGAACTGGGGAAAGTTATAACGGAATGATTTTGCACTGTAGTTGGGTTGAGCACATATATTTCTATGATTCTGGATCTGAAATAGCAATGTTATAAGGTCGGCTATAACATAAGCCTAGCGCAATTCATCCTACACAATGTTCGTCATTTTTAGAGGAGGCTGAGCCTCCCTCGTTGTCTTAGAGCAATCGCCCGTGGTGTGCACGCATACGCATGGGTTAAATGTGATGACAAAATAAAGGCTTGTTCTTCTTAATTTACCCACTAATGTATTTATTCCACTTGAAAAGTATATGGAAATCCAGCTACAGGATTTGGGACATTACGACATCCTGCAATATTTAGTATTTGGCTTCAAACGTGAAAAACTTTCGCAGCCCACTAGATGGCCCAGTGGTTGAGAAACACTGCTAAATAGTAATGCGCACAAGTCTTAGGAAATTAACCTTAAAAGTGTGCTTTATGCCTTGTGAATTGAGATATTCCTCCTTATCACCATTAGAGGCTAGATGTTCCATTGCCAGTATCACTGGTTTGCTGTCATTAACATCCACAACTTGAACTTGAACAACGCATGTTTCTATAAGAACAGGATTTCTTCTGTCTTCCTCAGCCTCAAATTAACCAGTCAGTTGCAAGATATATAAGAAAAACAGTGAAAATATATAAAAGCAAAATACAGCTAATGGATAAATTACTGTGCACGACTTAGACTTAATCATAATTTGAAAAACATTATTTTAATAAACGATTTAAAATAAGCTGAAGACTATCCATTTTGGGGGGTTCTTTGCTGCCATTTTTTCCATGCTTTTTTGGGGGGGATTCCATAAATTTTTTTGGTTAGTTTTATTATTTTATTTGAAGGTTATTATCTGTATAATACAGCATCAGCAGCATGTGCTGCTGATGGCATTAAAGGAACTGCAAAGGGAAAAAAACAAACTTCTATGGAACGAGAATATCCATACTTTTTGTTCCCAAACATGTATTCATTCATTCATTCATTCATTCATTCATTCATTATCTCTAGCCGCTTTATCCTTCTACAGGGTCGCAGGCAAGCTGGAGCCTATCCCAGCTGACTACGGGCGAAAGGCGGGGTACACCCTGGACAAGTCGCCAGGTCATCACAGGAAACATGTATTGAATTTCCATAATTACACAACCTTGAACTCAGTCAGTTTTCCTTGTCTTAGGAAAGAGATGTATGCAAAATTCCTGGACTCAGCGTAATCTTCACAAGGAAGTTGTGCTCACTGAGTCATTTGTCTTCCTCTATGACCTCCAACCAAAGGACACCTCAACTGTGTGTAAATATCGAGCTTTTCTATTTCACCCTCCCAGTGCTGGCATGGTGGACTGGCTAGAAGTAATTTGCTAAAGTTTGATGTTATGAGTTCCGCTTAAGATGTGAAACTCTGAGAAGTCTTTTTTTTCCCATAGTAGATCATATATTTCCTGCTAATTGTTGCATTTTGACCCCTTTGAATATCCATCCATTATCTGTAGCCGCTAATCCTGTACAGCAGGGGTCATCAAACTACGGCCTGCAGGCCAACTCTAGCCCACCACCCCCCTTTGACTGGCCCCCCAGCCCCTCTGCCCCCCACCACTTGAACCAGCCCTATAAGGCTATCCCCAAAAGTGGTCATGGCCTATTTTTTTAAATTGCTTTTTGGCAAATAATAACATTTCTGCATCTTGTATTTTGTTGATTTTATCAATTAAAATTGATATTTAGTTATAAAATGAACTATTCATATTTTCCGAATTTTCGTCATATGCTCGCAATCAAGCAGTGACAGGCAGCGCACGCGCAGAGAACTGACAGTGTTCAGGACAGCAAAATGGCTAGCGGTCAACGAAAAGCTGACAGAGAGTGCAGAGTTTTTAAAGAACAGTGGACCACTGATTTTTTTTTGTTCAGTGTAAGGACCGTGCAGTTTGTCTTGTAGTAACGAAAGTGTGTCGGTTTTCAAAGAATATAATCTGCGTCGTCACTACGAAACCCACCACAAAGAGTATGCTAGTTTGCGAGGGCAAACAAGAGAAGACAGGATTCTGAGGATGAAATGCGGACTGGCTGTACAACAGAATGTATTCCTTCGCCAAACCCAGATCAACCAGGCTGCTGTCCGAGCTAGCTATAAGGTAGCTCACCTACTAGCTACCCATGGAAAGCCGTTTACTGATGGGGACTTTGTTAAAGTATGCATGCTTGCTGTGGCCGAGGAGGCGTGTCCCGACAAGAAGGATGCGCTCAATGCGGTGAGTCTCTCTGCACCTACTATGACCAGGCGAACCGAAGATTTGGGGGACAATGTGTATGACCAGCTAAATGAGAAAGCATCAGAATTCGAGTTTTTTGCTTTGGCCATTGATGAGAGCAATGACGTGCAGGACACAGCACAATTGCTGTGATCTATTGCTCATATTATTTATAATTTCACTGTTTTTTTTAATGTATTTATTTTATAGGCCTATTTATTTTACCTTTATTAAGTGCTACACACAATTATTATTAATATTATTAATAATATCAACAGGCCTACCTACAATTTATAATTTTCCACTCACCTTTGCCAGTGTCAATCACCTCAGCTAGGCAGATGTTTCTTACCTTGACAGCTTTGATGTTATTTTTATTAGAAAATAAATAAATGGAATATCTGTGGTATTTCAAATTAAAACAAAGCGTGAAGACTCGATTACTACTTTTGCAAACCACTAGTAAAGATAAATAAATATGTGCCAGGAATCAAGTGTTGATATACTAGTGTGGATATAGTAGTGGGGATGGCTGTGCCAGGCTAGTAATCTCTACTACACAATGAGGCCTGCTGGTGGTCATATTTGTCTGGGTCATACAATTCTGTTATATAGCTGACCCAACCCCGGCCCCCCATCACAGTCAGGAATGACAATGTGGCCCCCAGAGAAAAAAGTTTGGTGACCCCTGCTGTAAAGGGTCGCAGGCAAGCTGGAGCCTATCCCAGCTGACTATGGGCAAGAGGCAGGGTACACCATGGACAAGTCACCAGGTCATCACAGGGCTGACACATAGAGACAAACACCCATTCACACTCACTTTCACACCTACAGTGGTGCTTGAAAGTTTGTGAACCCTTTAGAATTTTCTATATTTCTGCATAAATATGACCTACAACATCATCAGATTTTCACACAAGTCCTAAAAGTAGATAAAGAGAACCCAGTTAAACAAATGAGACAAAAATATTATACTTGGTCTTTTATTTATTGATGAAAATGATCCAATATTACATATCTGTGAGTGGCAAAAGTATGTGAACCTCTAGGATTAGCAGTTAATTTGAAGGTGAAATTAGAGTCAGGTGTTTTCAATCAATGGGATAACAATCAGGTGTGAGTGGGCACCCTGTTTTATTTAAAGAACAGGGATCTATCAAAGTCTGGTCTTCACAACACGTGTTTGTGGAAGTGTATCATGACATGAACAAAGGAGATTTCTGAGGACCTCAGAAAAAGCATTGTTGATGCTCATCAGGCTGGAAAAGGTTACAAAACCATCTCTAAAGAGTTTGGACTCCAACAATCCACAATCAGACAGAATGTGTACAAATGGAGGAAATTCAAGACTATTTTTACCCTCCCCAGGAGTGGTCGACCAACAAAGATCACTCCAAGAGCAAGGCATGTAATAGTCAGTGAGGTCACAAAGGACCCCAGGGTAACTTCTAAGCAACTGAAGGCCTCTCTCACATTGGCTAATGTTAATGTTCATGAGTCCACCATCAGGAGAACACTGAACAACAATGGTGTGCAAACCAGGGTTGCAAGGAGAAAGCCACTGTTCTCCAAAAAGAACATTGCTGCTTGTCTGCAGTTTGCTAAAGATCACGTGGACAAGCCAGAAGGCTATTAGAAAAATGTTTTGTGGACGGATGAGACCAAAATAGAACTTTTTGGTTTAAATGAGAAGCATTATGTTTGGAGAAAGGAAAACACTGCATTCCAGCATAAGAACCTTATCCCATCTGTGAAACATGGTGGTGGTAGTATCATGGTTTGGGCCTGTTTTTCTGCATCTGGGCCAGGACAGCTTGCCATCATTGATGGAACAATGAATTCTGAATTATACCAGTGAATTCGAAAGGAAAATGTCAGGACATCTGTCCATGAACTGAATCTCAAGAGAAGGTGGGTCATGCAGCAAGACAACGACCCTAAGCACACAAGTCGTTCTACCAAAGAATGATTAAAGAAGAATAAAGTTAATGTTTTGGAATGGCCAAGACAAAGTCTTGACCTTAATCCCATCGAAATGTTGTGGAAGGACCTGAAGCAAGCAGTTCATGTGAGGAAACCCACCAACATCCCAGAGTTGAAGCTGTTCTGTACAGAGGAATGGGCTAAAATTCCTCCAAGCCAGTGTGCAGGACTGATCAACAGTTACCAGAAATGTTTAGTTGCAGTTATTGCTGCGAAAGGAGTCACACTAGATTCTGAAAGCAAAGGTTCACATACTTTTGCCACTCACAGATATGTAATATTGGATCATTTTCCTCAATAAATAAATGACCAAGTCTAATATTTTTGTCTCATTTATTTAACTGGGTTCTCTTTATCTACTTTTAGGACTTGTGTGAAAATCTGATGATGTTGTAGGTCATATTTATGCAGAAATATAGAAAATTCTAAAGGGTTCACAAACATTCAAGCACCAGTGTAACCTATATGTCTTTGTACTGTGGGGAAAACCAGAGCACCCGGAGGAAACCCACACAGAACATGCAAACTCCACACAGAAAGGTCCTCATCAGCCGCTGGGCTCAAACCCAAGACCTTCTTGCTGTGAGGAGAGAGTACAAAACCACTACACCACTGTGCTGCCCCCCTTTTGAATAATTTATAGTGGAGCTCCTGCACGGGCCTAAGGCCCGTGCAAGCAGAGTCCCATAGGCATAGAGTGTGGATATACCATATAAAGAAATCCATCGAGTTGTTTTCTGATAGTTTCGGTCCTGTGCGTGCCTGCCACCATACCAGTATTAGTAATTACCAGTCATACACACCACCTAGTGGCCAGTGTTAGTAATTACCAGTCATACACACCACCTAGTGGCCAGTATTAGCCGGTAAAGAAATAAAACAAAAGAGGCTGGCTATGATATAAGAAAATACTACAACCCAGAAACAGATGGGAGCTCCGCTTTTAAGCAGTGCCTAGATCTATATATTAGTATCTCTTTCAGTTGTAATAACTTGCTGACATCTCCTACAAAGCTTTACCTCTGACACTTACAAAGTGCTAACAATGGAGACTCCAACAATGCTAAAGAAATTCTTACAGAAATCTTCACCATATCAACACTTACACGCGTTTTCATGTCTATTTATGTGCAGCCTCCACTGTACAAGGTCTTTCATTGTTACTCTCAAAAGGATAACGAACCAGCGCATTCATAAAAGATTATAATAAAGGATACAATGGTTATCAAAGCCAAGATCATTTTCAGCAGAGTTGAATATTGTTAAAAATGGTGCATAATTATTCCCAAATCTTTCACTCTGGTGTCAGATGTCAGCAAACAGCAGATATCTGTGGTGTCGTTTACATCCTGCACTGAGATTAATGGTGGCTGAAGCACTTATTTCTGCCTTCACACATGGCATGATTGTGACCTCTGCATTTTTATTTTTTTTTGTCTCTTAATCAAGACTACCAACCAGAAACACACAGCTGCAATCACACCTGGATTAGGAACAGTTTCTATAGTACGTCACTACTGAATGTGTTTCGGATTGGGAACTTGCAAGACACACCTTGGAACACAGATTTCAGCCATCAGAAAATCTCTTTCCATATGTTAACAGATATGATACTTCAATAGCCCTAGTTGCTTAACTAAGCATTATGAAACAACTATTTGTCCTAATCTTTTTTGTTTTGATTATTTATCTTAAAGGTCACATCATTGACTGGAGCATATTGCTACAGCATGCATCAAAACAATTCGACAATAAAGTGAACCATTTCTTGTTGCTTTCTTCTCCTGAGCTTTGAGGATATCCAAGGACATATTCATTTCCCTTCATTTCCATGCCCTTTGGTTTTGTTCAAATAAGGACACACTGATCCGGAGACAGTGTCCTGGGAAATGTCAAAATGAAAATCAGTCGGTCATATGCTGAAAATTCTCACTTTCCCAAGGTCAACGGACAATCGAGAAGAGGCCATGTTTGCATATGACATTTGTTATCGTAAAGGCACAGTAGCAGTTTAACTTTGGAGACTGTCAGCAGAAAATAAATGTCACATAGGCTCTTGCCTCACTGAAATTGGTTTCATACAATAAATAGCCTTACAGAAAATTTTTTTCTATAGGTTACTAGTCAGGCTAATTCAACAGGTGTAGTTGTTCAGGTAAGCATATAGCAACAAGGTAAAATATGGTGGCCACTCACAGATGAAGTGAATAACATTCATTATGTTGTAAGAATGGCACATGTCAAGGTCTGGGGTATGTTAGACGGTAAGCGAACAGTTGGTTCTCATACTTAACATGAAATGGAAGACCTGCCAAGGTCTTTGATCAACTTTGCCAAGGACCAGAAGACTAGGTTGGAGCATCTCTGAAATGGCAAGGCTTGTAGCATGCTCCCAGTCAGCAGTGGTGAGTACCTACTGACAGTGGTCTGAGAATGGGCAAACCATGTATCAGCAACAGGGTGTTGGTCACCCTAGATGCATCAGTGCTCAAGGGCAAGAAAGGCAATCCCATCTGGTCTGAACTGTGGTTACTCTGAGCCAAGTCACTGAATTTTTTTAATGATGGTTACTGGAGGAATGTGTCATACATACAGTGCACAGTGTATCGCAAACTGTTGTGTATGGGCCTGCGTAGACCAGTCAGAATGCCCATGCTATCCCCTGTCTAATGTCAAGAGCATGGCAAGAAAAAAGAGTGAATCCTTTGGAATTACCTGCATTTATGTCTAAATTTATCTCAAAATATGGTCTGACATTCAAGTTACAATAATGAACAAACGCAATCTAAAAACACACAAGCTTTCAGGTGATTCTTGAACACACCCATTAAACATTCACAGAACTGGTGGAAAAAGTATGTGAACCCATGGATTTTATAACTGGTCAAACCTCCTATGGCAGAAATAACCTCAAACAAGCACTTCCACTAGCTGTGGATCAAATCTGCGCAACATTCATTTTGGACCATTCATCCTTCCAGAACTGCTTCAGCTCAGCCACATTCTTAGAATGTCTGGTGTGAACAGCTATCTATTGGGTTAAGGTCTGGGCTCTGACTGGGCTACTCCAAAAGGTGGATTATCCTTTTGTAAGCCATTCTCATCTCATCTCATTATCTCTAGCCGCTTTATCCTTCTACAGCAGGGGTCACCAAACTATGGCCCGCGGGCCAGATCCGGCCCGCCACCCCCCCTTTGACCAGCCCCCCAGCCCCTCTGCCCCCCATCACTTGAACCAGCCCTATGAGGCAATCCCCAAAAGTGGTCATGGCCTATTTTTTTAAATTGCTTTTTGGCAAATAATAACATGTCTGCATCTTGTATTTTGTTGATTTTATCAATTAAAATTGATATTTAGTTATAAAATGAACTATTCATATTTTCCGAATTTTCGTCATATGCTCGCGATCAAGCAGTGACAGGCAGCGCATGCGCAGAGAACTGTCAGTGTTCAGGACAGCAAAATGGCTAGCGGTCAGCGAAAAGCTGACAGAGAGTGCAGAGTTTTTAAAGAACAGTGGACCACCGATTATTTTTTCGTTCAGTGTAAGGACCGTGCAGTTTGTCTTGTATGTAAAGAAAGTGTGCCGGTTTTCAAAGAATATAATCTGCGTCGTCACTATGAAACCCGCCACAAAGCAGGGTTCCAATTATACATTTGACCCTATGGGGGTCTCTATTTAAAAAAAAAAAAGCAATGCATACTCGCTCTCCTGGACCAGCGCACTTTTGCGCACTGCAGTGCACAGCTTTCACACACAGGCGCGCGCATGCACGCACGCACACACACACACGGTGTTGCGCATATATATATATATATATATATATATATATATATATATATATATTGTTAAACAAATTATATATATATTGTATATATATATATAAAATTATATATATTGTTAAACAAAGGAAGATCGTTGTGAGATAGAGGACAAGTCTTCTTCGGACTTAACTTCACATTCAATTTCGCAGGCTGCAAATTTCAGTTTGCGCGCATAGTGGTGTGGTGGTGAAGTACAGCCGTACATGTTGCGGTTTAATAACACGTTCAATACAAAGTAATGGCTGCATGGTGATCGGAAATGAAATGAGTTTTATTTATATGGTGATATAGGCTATTCAAGCTTATTATGGTGATATATGACGTATTTGAGAGACTTCCACAGAAAATTAAGTTTGCTTCTTTCATGGGAGCCTGAGGGAATGGGAGCTCAGCTCCCATTGGCTCCCACGTAATTCGAACTATGCCACAAAGAGTATGCTAGTTTGCGAGGGCAAACAAGAGAAGACAGGATTCGGAGGATGAAATGCGGACTGGCTGCACAACAGAATGTATTCCTTCACCAAACCCAGATCAACCAGGCTGCTGTCTGAGCTAGCTATAAGGTAGCTCACCTACTAGCTACCCATGGAAAGCCGTTTACTGATGGGGACTTTGTTAAAGTATGCATGCTTGCTGTGGCCGAGGAGGTGTGTCCCAACAAGAAGGATGCGCTCAATGCGGTGAGTCTCTCCGCACCTACTATGACCAGGCGAACTGAAGATTTGGGGGACAACGTGTATGACCAGCTGAATGAGAGAGCGTCAGAATTCGAGTTTTTTGCTTTGGCCATGGATGAGAGCAATGACGTGCAGGACACAGCACAACTGCTGTGATCTATTGATCTATTGCTCATATTATTATAATTTCACTGTTTTTTAAAATGTATTTATTTTATAGGCCTATTTATTTGACCTTTATTAAGTGCTGCATACAATTATTATTAATATTATTAATAATATCAACAGGCCTACCTACAATTTATAATTTTCCACTCACCTTTGCCAGCGTCAATCACCTCAACTAGGCAGATGTTTCTTACCTTGACAGCTTTGATATTATTTTTATTAGAAAATAAATAAATGGAATATCAGTGGTATTTCAAATTAAAACAAAGTGTGAAGACTTGATTACTACTTTTGCAAACCACTAGTAAAGATAAACAAATATGTGCCAGGAATCAAGTGTTGATATAGTAGTGTGGATATAGTAGTGGGGATATAGTAGTGTGGATATAGTCGTGTGGATATAGTAGTGGGGATATAGTAGTGTGGATATGGCCGTGCCAGGCTAGTAATCTCTACTACACAATGAGGCCTGCTGGTGGTCATATTTGTCTAGGTTATACAATTCTATGTGATATAGCTGACCCGACCCCGGCCCCCATCACAGTCAGGAACGACAATGTGGCCCCCAGAGAAAAAAGTTTGGTGACCCCTGTTCTACAGGGTCGCAGGCAAGCTGGAGCCTATCCCAGCTGACTACGGGCAAAAGGCGGGGTACACCCTAGACAAGTCGCCAGGTCATCACAGGGCTGACACATAGACACAGACAACCATTCACACCTACGGTCAATTTAGAGTCACCAGTTAACCTAACCTGCATGGACTGTGGGGGAAACCGGAGCACCCGGAGGAAACCCACGCGGACACGGGGAGAACATGCAAACTCCACACAGAAAGGCCCTCGCCGGCCCTGGGGCTCGAACCCAGGACCTTCTTGCTGTGAGGCGACAGCGCTAACCACTACACCACCGTGCCGCCCTGTAAGCCATTCTAACATAGATTTACTTGGATGTTTAGGGTCATTGTCCTGCTGCATCACCCAACTTCTCCTGGGCTTCAGCAGTTAAACAGCCACCCTGACATTATCCTATAAAACACTTTGATAAACTTGGGAATTCATCTTACCACCCAATGATGGCAAGCTGTCCAGGGCACGAGGCAGCAAAGCAGCCCCAAATCAGGATGCTCCCTCCACCTTATTTCACTGTTGGGATGATATTTTCATACTTTGTGTTCTTCTTGAATAATTCAAATTTTCTTTCATCAGTCCACAAAACATTTTCCCAATAGCATTATGGAGTATTAAGGTGCTTTTTGGCAAACTTCAGGCATGCAGCAGTGTTTTATGGAGAGTAGCCATTTCCTCTGTGGTGTCCTGTCTGGACATGGACACCCTGCCTGTTCAATGTTTTGCACACAGTAGACTCATAAACAGAGATTTTAGCCAGTTCCAACAGTGCCTTCAAGCCTTTAGCTGTTACTCTAGGGTTCTTCTGTACCTCATTGATGATACTGTGTTGAGCCTTTGGAGTAATCTTGGCTGGGTGTCCTTGACTAGGGAAACTACCCTTAGTACTAAATCATCTAATTTGTCTAACTGTGGACTGGTGAATATCTAAATTCTCTGAGATTACTTTGTAACCCTTTCCAGCTTGATGCAATCAACAATTCTTCATCTTAGGGCTTTTCTGAGATCTCTCTTTTGCGAGGCATGGATCACATCAGCAGATGCTTCTTGTGAATAATAAACTGAAAATGTTTGAGTGTGAAAGTAGCTCGAACCCACATCTCCAAACTCATGTCATTGATTGAACTTCATGTTTGCTAACTCTTGACTCTGATTATCTTTTGTTGATGTCATTAGCCTCAGGGTTCACATACCTTTTCCAACATACACTGTGAATTTTTGAATGATCTATTCAATATGGACAAAAACAAAGTAATAATTTGTGTTATTTGTTAAAAACAGATTGGGTTTTGTTCACCATTGTAACTTAGATGAAAATCAGATTATATTTTAAGGTAACTTTACATATAAATGCAGGTAATTCCAACAGATTCGCTTACATTTTTTGCCACTGTACAATGGGCAGTGACCCCTTCCAGGTCTCCTGGGCTGTAGGGTTGGGAAGCAAAAAAAATAGGGTACCTGTAAAAAAAATTGAATTTCATTTCTGCTTATTGGTTCTGCGATAACCCTCTATTATTGCAAAAAATGATTAGATATCTGCAAGGATGTATGTTACTATCTGCCAGGGCCTATATGATTACGTCATGCATCAACGCAATAGCGTGTCCATTTGTTTAGATATGAGCTAGCATGCATGGCTAATGTCACAACAGTGTGAAAGGTGCACCACAGTAAATGGTCAAAACTATGTTTTGTTATCTAAACCACAGCGTTGTTTCATTTGGCCCATGTGAACTTGAAGAAAAAAATAATAGCCCATAGAAAATTATGAAAATAACAGGTGAATATATGGGAAAATTCACCTTAAGTGATAAGATAAGATAAGATAAGATAAGATAAGATAAGATAAGATAAGATAAGATTTATTAATCCTGAGGGATATTCTTGTCTCAGAAGTCGCTCTATAACAAAACAGTATAAGTTAAAATACAACAGTACAAGCTGGAAGGGGAAAAAACCCTGATAAGAACTGTGCAAGCATAAATGCTAAAAAAAAAAAAACACTGCCTAATAGAACAACAATAGAAATACTGTAAGTTACATAAAGGGAATAGAAAATGCAAATACCAGTGCCTCAATGATTAGCATTCTAACAGTAAAAATAAGATAAGTTATGTAAGAGACTAACAGAATGGTGAAAGTAAATACTGCACACATGTTGGGGGAAAAAATAGCACACAGTGTTGTGAAAAAATATTATTGTACATGACCACTCAGCATATCACACGATATAGGTATTATTGTCTTGACTGATCAGCTGTCCATCTTGCAGAAGGGGGAGGAGTTATACAGTTTGAAGGCCTCTGGTAGGAAATACCTCCTCTGGCATTCTGTGGTGTTCCTCGGTGGCCTCAGTCTCCCACTGAAGGTGCTCTGTTGTGACACCAGTGTGTCATGCAGGGGATGGGAGGGATTGTCCATAATACTGAGAAGTTTCCTCAGCATCCTCCTCTCTGACACCTTCACCACCAACTCCAGTTCCACTCCCAGGACAGATCCAGCTTTCCTGATGAGCTTATTGAGTCTGTTGGCATCAGTTGCATTCACCCTGCTGCCCCAGCACACCACAGTATAGAAAATGATGCTGGCTACCACAGAGTGATAAAATATCTGCAGCATGGTGCTGCAAACATTGAAAGACCTGAGTCTCCTGAGGAAATACAGGCAGCTCTGACCTTTCTTGTAAAGTGCATTTGTGTTTTTTGTCCAGTCCAGTTTATTGTCTATGGATGCGCAGGTACCTGTATTCCTCCACAATGTCCACCTCCGTTCCCTTGATGTTGACTGGGCTCAAACTGGTCCTTTGCTTCCTAAAGTCCACCACCAACTCCTTAGTCTTTGCAATGTTGAGTTGCAGGTGGTTTAGTCTGCACCACTCCACAAACTTGTCCACCACATTCCTATACTCAGCCTCCTGTCCCCTGCTGATACAGCCCACAATGGCAGAGTCATCCAAAAACTTCTGCAGGTGGCAGGACTGTGAGCAGTATCTGAAGTCATTAATGTAGAGTGTGAACAGGAAGGGAGACAGGACCATCCCCTGAGGCACCCCCGTGCTGCTCACTATAAAGTCAGACATGTTGTTTTCCAGCCTCACATACTGCGGCTTTCCTGTGAAGTAGTTAGTGATCCAGGCCACTAGAGAAGCATCAACCCGCATCTTCAGTAGCTTATCACCAAGTAGGGCAGGTCTTATTGTGTTAAAAGCACTGAAAAAGTAAAAAAAAAAAAAACATGACTCTCACAATGCTGCCCATCTCCTCTAGATGGGTATAAGCCCTGTGTAGAAGAAAGATGATGGCGTTTTCCACTCCAATATGGGGCTGGTAGGCAAACTGCAGGGAGTCCAGTGATGGTTCTACTACTAAATCCTGATCTACCTTTCATTTGCAATGAACTCCAGCAGGCTCCGTCTATTTTTCTCACCTCAACATATCTGTGCTTTCAGTGTAGCACAGATAGCTAATAAATATCTGGCTAATAGCAGACAATCACAAACAAGAAAAAATGTTTCCATCCCAATTAGCTAATCCTGTTTCTTATTAAAGCAGCTGGTATCCAATAAAATGTGATTATGCGAAGGAATGTGTTCGTTTAAAAAGTAACACTTCTTTATCATCAATAAACATAATGGATGTGATTACCAAACAGTGCATTCACTTTAATAAAGTAAATTATTGCAATTCCAATTTGATTTAATTTTTTAAAATATATAAAAGTCTTACATTTTCCAGTCCTGAACTTTGTAGATGCACAAGGACATGTACATTTCCCTTCATTTCCATGTTTTTTTTGGTTTTGTTCAAATAAGGCAATTGATTAAAACACAGTGTCTTAGGAAAAGTCAAAATGGAAATTTCTCACCATCCCAATGTCAACAAACTCAATAAGAGGACTGGTTTGCATTGAGCATTTCTTATTGTTGAGGCACAGTAGCCAGTAAAGACAGTCAGCAGGAGATAGACAGAGCAACTGAAGAAACAGAAGTTTTCACATTATTGAATTCCAGGTATGCTTGAAGTCACACTCTTTCCTTTACAGTTCACTTTGCTTGACTAGTTTAATATTTTATATCTTTCTCTCAGTTTGCCTTTTTTGTACATGTATGTTGATAAAACATACATTCTGTTGCAAGGACATTATATATATATTACACATTACACACACACACACACACACACACACACACACACTGCCCTCCACAATTACTGGCATCCCTCATAAAGATTAGTAAAAATGGTGAGAAAAAATACACCTTTTGGTGACGCTGCTTCATCTCACACTGAAAAAATGAGAAAAAGCCAATCTTTAATTCAAATAAATTGGTTCAGAGATAAACAAATACCTCAAGAAAACAAAAACACATTTGGTGAAGCTAATTCAACAAAAGGTGGATTTTTCTAACTTTTTTTATTAATCTTTATAAAGGGGGCCAATAATCATGGAGGTCATGATATACAGTACTATGCAAAAGTCTTAGGCACTATTTTTTTTCACAGAAACTTTATCATCTGTACAACTAAAGGAAGGCTGTCTCTCTGTCTGTTCACCTGTGCAAATTGACATGGCTGGACACACTCCATACTTTGCACATGGATTGCTGACACCCCATAAGGGCCCAAGACAACATTTTCGATTTTCCAAAGCATGGGATTAGTGCTAATCCAACATACTATTCATTTCCCATAGGCTGCATGCTTGTGCTAACACACTGTGCTAATCCAAGACACTAACATTTCCCATAGGCTACATGCTTGCGCTAACACAGTGTTTCATAACCCCTAGGCTGCAGCCCACTAATGGAGCGCCATCTACTAGGCTGTGAATTTTTTTTTAAATTTAAAGCCAAATACTCAATAGTTCAGGATGTTATAGTGTCCCAAATCCAGTAGCTGGTTTGCCGTACACGTTTCAAGTGGAATAAATAAATTTGTGGGTAAATTAAGAAGAACATTTGCAGGTAAATTAAGAAGCCTTAAGAAAATTACATTTGTGGGTAAATTAAGAAGCCTTTATTTTTGTCACATTCCTCCTCTACATTTAACTCTCTCACGCACACACACACACACACACAGAGCGCACGCATGCATACAGAGAGAGAGAGAGAGAAAGCAGAATAAATGAATACATTTGTGGGTAAATTATTTGGATCTGTGATGCCTGCTAGAAGAGAAGAGCAGAGCAGGGAGGATTGAGAATCAAGTGGCTTTGGTTTGTTTACCGTACATCTGAAAAAACTTGTAGCATCCTAGCAACCATCTCAAAGACGTGGACAAAAAGCCCAGAAATTCCTCCTTACCTGGGCAAAAACGATACAGGATTTATCTTGTGTCCTGATCCCCAGATCTTTAACCCAGGCACATATAAAAAGTTGTTCGCCTCCATGCTTTTCCAGGTTTACATCTGTTTGTCTGTGTAGAATAATGTTTGCAGCACCAGGTAGTCTGAGATGTTGGGGAACTCAACGGATGGATAATTTTCCAGCTCATAATGAATGAATAACTTTATTTAAACACGATAAGTTGATCAGCAGAGCTGGTGGGGTCGTGCATGTACAGATATAAATAATTACAAATACAAAAGACTAAAAATATACACAATCTTTGAAAAAAACTTAAAATCTGTTGATCATCTCTTAATTGTCTTCACATTAAGTTAATTAATAGTATGTATAACTATTGTCTTTATATTTAATTACGGCTACAATCGGATCAAAATATATTCTACTAATGTCAAATTTAGCTAGTAAATTTTTCTTTCAAAGGAAAACTCCTTCTTTGTTAGCATGTAAGGATCTATCCCACTGAGTGGTTTCTATATCCAGTTCTTTTGAGTATACTTCTTGGTTTTAATAACTTGCTTGTTTGCTGTGCACAAACATGGCAATAAGTTCTTGTGTTAATGGACCAGACTTCACTTTTGGATCATTAATCTGTTTTGACTGAGAATGCCCTGCATTCATGGGTTTATGTTAGCTTCTAGCACATCCATACAGTTTTAAATACAATACTTACAATTTAAAAAATAATTATTGCATTTATTTAATTCCTGGGCTCCCATTTGTAATGGGGAGTAATGTTGCATCCCATTAATACACTTGACAATAGATTATTAGATTCTAATATAATAGATGAGCCAAAATAATTGGGGATCTTTTTTAATGGGCCCAGACTTGCTACAGGTATGAATAGGTGGGCCTTAAAGCAGAAAAGATTAAGAACCCCTGACATAAGCGACCACTTTTCAGATTAAAAAAGAAAACATAATGAAGGCTACTGGGTTTTGGTGCAAAATTAAGAAACAAGTGTGACAGTCAAAGTGTCCAGAAGAACTATGGCTGGTTCTGCAAGATGCTCAGTAAAACCTACAGCTCATTTCCTTATAAAACTGCACTAATTGTAAAGCAAAGGGTCATCTCACACCAAATATTGACATTAATTTATTATGGCTCACTGCTATTTATAGTTGTTGTTTTTTTTAATGTTGAAACATTTCATTATTTTTAAGAAATTTTTGACCTACATAATTTCTTTACATGTGCCTAAGACTTTTGCACAGCACATAACCCTACGGTATATTATATACCCATCCATTATATGTAGCCACTTATCCTGTTCTACAGGGTCACAGGCAAGCTGGAGTCTATCCCAGCTGACTATGGGTGAGAGGCAGGGTACACCCTGGACAAGTTGCCAGGTTATCACAGGGCTGAAACATAGAGACAAACAACCATTCACACTCACATTTACAGTCAATTTAGAGTCACCAATTAGCCTAACCTGCATGTCTTTGGGGGAAACTGGAGCACCCAGAGGAAACCCACACAGACACAGGGAAAGCATGCAAATTCCATACAGAAAGGCCCTTGCTGGCTGCTGGGCTCAAACCCAGGACCTTCTTGCTGTGAGGTGACAGTGCTAACCACTACACCACTGGCACAGTTTCCCCCACAGTCCAAAGACATGCAGATTAGGCTAATTGGTGACTCTAAATTGAAGGTGTAGTGGTTAGCGTTGTCGCCTCACAGCAAGAAGGTCCTGGGATAAGGCCAGCAAGGGCCTTTCTGTGTGGAGTTTGCATGTTCTCCCCATGTCTGCGTGGGTTTCCTCCAGGTGCTCTAGTTTCCCCCACAGTCCAAAGACAAAGATGTGAATAGTTGTTTGTCTCTGTCTCAGCCCTGCAATAATCTGGCGACTTGTCCAGGGTGTACCCCGCCTCTTGCCCATAGTCAGCTGGGATAGGCTCCAGCTTGCCTGCGACCCTGTAGAACAGGATAAACGGCTACAGATAATGGATGTATGGATGGATATAGAAAAGAGATATATAAAGAGAGAGAAATTATTTATTGTATTCATTATTTTAGGACTTCTTTGCCACTCATCCATCATGAAGCTGAATCTTTTTCTTCTCCTGTGTCTCGCTGGTAAGAGTATATTCATCAAGCACTTTTCTATTCATGCTTTTTTTTAAACAATTAATTGATTTTTTTGTGGCAGAAATCATATTGACTACAATAAGACAAGCCGCCGACACTGGAGATTCCTTCCATAAATGTTAAATATCCTTCTTTCATTATAAACATCATTATCTCAACTATTATATATTTATTTTGGGGTTTTTTTTTATCTGTTTATTATTAGATTACTGTGGAGTGCCCAAGTCCATGAGTCCCTGAATGAGCTGCTACTATAGAAATAATATTGCCATAAGGTCATGTTCGAGTGGGTTTTATTGTCATTCTTCCACATAGCTTGTATACTTTAGAACGAAATGTAATTTCTCCATGACCATGGTGCAAGACTTAATACAATACACAGGACGACATAAAGTGCAAGTACAAACCCGTGTGAGACAACTGCAGGACAATAAATACACAGGACAGTCCACAATGACTATACAGGGCAATAAAACAATACTGTCTGAGAAAACGACTGCACCAACTGTCTGCAAACTATTGTGCAGTATAACAGCAATAAATGTAGCAGCAATAGCCAGTTAGCAGCAAAAAGTTTCATAAATTATTGATTGAAGAAATGCCGCTTCAAGGGGTTAGTCCAGGTGAGCATCAGGGTACAGCAGGGTGTGAAAACACTATTTTTCTTTTGACTGCTCCCATTAGGGGTCACCACAGCAGATTATTACGATCCGCATATTTGACTTTCATAGGTTTTTATACCAGATGCCCTGATCCAACCCTACCCAATACATCCAGGCTTGGGACTGGTGCCAAGTATGCACTGGCTTGTGCAACCCCACTGGCTGGGTATTTTATGAACTGTAGGGGAAACTGGAGCACCCAGAGGAAACCCACACAGACACAGGTGTTAAAGTCCGTTCCTTTTCATAATAAGACTCAACAACTTGTACGGTTTCAACCCAACTGGGCTATAAACTTTAATAATAATATCGGCACGTGAGGTTAACTCATCCAGCTCGGTCTGTTATCCAAGGTGCAACAACATAAAACGACACCTTGGAAACAAGGAACTAAACAATAGTTCCTATCGTTACATCTTTTCTCTTTTCAGAGTTTCTTCTTTTAGAACCCTTAATAATTTTTTTTTAATTGTCTATCGCTGTAAACAATAAAATATAAACAAAATCTCTTTGCTACTAACAGTGCTGGAACATCAACATTTAAAATGTTCTTCATATTAGCAACAAAAAATAATTTATCAGTTACTTATAGCTACTAATAAAAATTAAATTATCATCAGCTACTGTGTATAAAAGTGCTGTGGCTTCTCTTCACAGTGTAACATAACCAATGGTTAAATGAATACCTGAACTTGCAGATAACCATGTAAACATGAACATATGTACACAGCATTTGTGATTCACTTTCTTTTTTTTTTGTGCCCCCCAAAGTCTATTAATTGCTACACATCTATTGGTGCTACTGATCCATTAATCTGCATGAGGTCACAAAGTCTTTGTATCGCTGCGGCTGTACCAAAGTGCAGCCAGATCTGGTTGTAACAGGGGTGGCCCTGTCACCAGTGTCCATGATTGTGTGTCCTGCTAAGTCACTGCGAGGAGGAACACTCTCTGAACGTCCAGGTTCAACAGTCTCTGGCTGACTGGGGCTGCTGATCTCCATGTCCATAGGATCAGTGAAGATTGCTCCTGGTGCATGCCTGAGGTGTCTACGATTTCTCCTGATGACACCACCAGACTGCAGCTGGACCACATACAGTCAGGGCCGCTGACAGCTTTGGCTGGGCCCGGGACAAAATGCTCTGAATGGGCCCCCCCAACAACACCCCCCCCCCCCCCCCCCGGGCCAACCCACACACACATCCTTTAACCAAACGCCATTAAATGTATTCCGTTACGCCCCAAGCCTGCATGCGACAGCCCCCGCAATGCCTTCCTAAACTCGTGTATAGTCTACTATAATCACGCGACTGGGGTGCTCTTGAAGGAGCAGCGATGGACGGGGGATTTCGGGCAGGGCTGGGGGCGAACATAGTATACTGTGCGTGTGTACTATCCAGTGTGAAAAGCAGAGAAGAACACACCGCTCAAGAAACGGCGGGATATGATTGCGGGCTAATGTGAATATTCTTAGCTTCAATCAGATATATGAAAGCCGTTGTGGTTATGAAATGATTCAATGCCCTGTGCGTTTGATATGGTGTTCAGTGTGACTTGCTCTCCCCTCGTTTGTAACATGAATTGCGTGCCGCGCGTGCCTTGGTTGGGGTTACTTTATGGGGCTGGAAAAAGTTGGCTGTGTCTTACCTGGCTCAGCTGCCCCACTGCCTTTGCTAGTACCTGCTGCATCATTCGAATCTTTTTTAAAATATTTATGCAGTGAGCCCCTGAGTCTCTTGGTTTCTTCCTCTCTTTTTCTCTTTTCTTTTCTGTGCTCCTGACTTGTGCATGTTGGCAAATGGCACGCAGGCTGATTGTCGAAGCGCTATGATCGAACGATGTCGGTTTTTTCCCCTTAATCAAAGAGTCAGACCAAACCATTTTTGCATTAGGGGTGGTAGGGGGTTCTTGATGCCTTTTTCAAAGACAATAAAGGCAAAAGATCTAGAAATTAGGGATGCAACGGTACAGTGTGACCACGGTTTGGTTCGGTTCACGGTTTATGGGCCACAGTTTTGGTTCGGTTTCGGTATGTCAATATTGTCTCTGCTCTAACATGCAGTAGGTTTTTTTTTTGCTTTTTCTATTTGAAAAACAAGGTACAATATTAAGTGTAAAATGTGAAATAATTAAAGGCATTGATGAAATCAAAGGGGTTTTATTATAAACATGGAGTTCCTTATCATACTTGCCCTCATAAATAGGTAATAAACATAAAATACAGTAAAGGGCAGCAATGTGGTAAAGTCACCTGAATACTGTCACCCATACAACTTAAGACAAAAAAAAAACACATAAATGAAACTATCACAGACTGTGGCCAACCACTTGTCAAATAAAAATGTACATTTTCCAAAAAAGTGCAATATCAAGTGAATATCCTATGAAGAATGCCCTATTCCTTTATTTTCATGTTCTTCTGTAAAAAGATCAGCATGTCAACATTCTCTGGGCAAAGACGGGAATGGCTTGCATTCACAATATCACCTGCAGTAGAGAAAACTCTCTCACTAGACACAGATGTACCAGGGACACAGAGATACTTTGGTGCATGCTTTGAGAGATGGGGAAACTTGAACTGATTTAATTTCCACCATTGAAAAGGATCAGCGTCCACATGAAGGGAATCTGCTGCTCTGTATAAAGATATCTCCATCTCAATGGTAAGGGAAAGTGGTTTGGTGTGCTGCTCATCTGTGTAAAGGTCCCCAAATAACTCTGACATTGCAGTCTTCTTCTGAGGAGGGGACACTGATGATGGTGGCTCTTTCTCTGTAGATGGCCCTGCTTGCATACCTTCATTCTGCAAGAAAATTATCATCATTATCAATTATCAACCATCTGTATCCTTAGTCAATATAATACATTGCTTATAATAGGCCAAATACCTGCTGTTCATGCTCCACAATTTCTGTAACGAGGCGTTTGAAGACTTGGTCACAGACAGCTCCATCAAGAAACGGCAATGACTTGAACTTGGGGTCGACAGCAGTAGCTCTGTGCAAGTAATCTATTAGATCTGGATCTGTATATCTTTTCTCCAAGTCTGATGTGATGGCTAGCTTGGCTTCCCTGATGGTTGGACAGTCTTGTGGATCTGGTGTCATGGATCGCAAAGTCCTTGTCTTAAGAGGGAGAATCATGGATGAAGTGGCATTTGATTCACTGCTCATCAGTGTGGTCATTTTTTTCAGTGGGTTAAGCAACTGTATCAGCCTTTCTGCAAGCTTCATCTCACTGTTGGTGAGCATGGCCATGTCTTTGTGCGTTTTCCTCACAGTTTCGTCTAGCAAGGCAGAGAATATGGCAGGTTGCTGCTCCAAATACCGCTCAAGCATGTCATGTGCTGTATTCCAACGAGTTGGAACATCATGAATAAGTTTGTGCTCTGGTATGCTAAGCATTTGTTGTTTCTTGGTCAAAACGTGGGCAGCCATGGTACTTTTGTGGAAAAATATCACCACTCTCCTGATCATCCCCAGGATGCGTGACACTGCACTGAGGGCAATAGCCTTCTTTGCTGCGAGATTTAGTGTGTGCGCAAAACAAGCAACGTGTGGTCCAAAAACATGGGTATCACGGATGGCATTCACTATATTTGGATCATTGTCCATAGTGACTGGAATGGTGACATTTGCTCTCTCTAGTTTCCATTCAGTGACTGCTTGCATGAGCTCGTGTGCCAAATGAGTGCTTGTGTGACTCTCGTAAACTGGATGAGTTTGTAGCACGTAGCATTTTATCTCCCAATCTGCTACGAAGTGAACAGTTACAGTGAGGTAGCTTGTAGTCCCTCTAGATGTCCAACTATCGGTAGAAAGAGTGAGGAATTGGGCTTGTTGCAGTTCGCTCTCAACTTCACTCCGAGACACCTCGTAAAGTTCTGGGATTATTTTATCGCTGAAATGTGTGCGGGAGGGAATGCTATATCAGGGTTCGACCAGCTTCATCAAAAAACGAAATCCCCGATCATTAACTACAGAGTATGGCTGCATGTCTTTGGCTATGTACACGCCAATTCCATGAGTTATGCTTTTGTGTTTTTCAGAATGGGTTGAATATTGCTGTTGGAAGACAGCTGGGATGGATTGTTGTGTTTTGGTGATAGGTCTTGTTCCACTTAAGTTTATGCCCAGGTGATTGCGACGCAGGTGTGCCATCATGTTGGATGTGTTACCTGATGAGTAGCCAAGCATTGCAAAACAGTGTTTGCAGACCGTGTTTTGCTTGCTGACTGTCTTTGTGCCTTGTTCGTCATACTTAACACTGAAGCCAAAATGACTCCACACTGTGGATTTGAACGAAGATGGTGCCTCTTCAAAGTTTAATCTCTCGTCTTCTTGTCCACTCGCCATGATTGTAAGTGCTACTAAAACACACGCATTCCTCTTTTACTTCCCCGGCGTCTGTTTCGGAGTGCTGATAGGCTCAAGGGAAAATTCTGAAAATCTGATGGACTCTTGTTTCTTTGTGGGCAAAGCTTAAAGGGAGAAACCGCTTCCCCGGGGTCCTAAGCACTCTTGTGTATTGTACGCTACACAGAATACATGAGCAATGACTTTGTATTAAAAATTAAAGTTTAATGTCGCGCTTACCGAAATACCGCGGTTCGCCTACGCGTACCGAACCATGCTGGGCATACCGAATGGTACGAATACAATCAAAAAACCGTTGCATCCCTACTAGAAATCATTTATTGAATTAGCCTGGCAAGCCAGACTAAATGTGAATATTTAGTCTGGTCTAGGTCGTAGACATTTCCGAAGGGTGTGGGTAGGAACAACCCATTGTCTTTCAAACTGTCTCTGTGCGTATAGGCCAACGCTCTGACCAATCAGCGCAACAGTGACTGTGACGCAGTCAGAGCGACAGAAAGCGGAGCCAGCTGGTAGATCAGACTTTTGCCATAGCCGGTCGGCAAAACAGCAAAAACGTCCTTCTTGAAAAGGAATGAGCGGAGAGCCTCTTCCTGCTCATGTTTCAACGAAAACTCCAAGTCTAATTCTTCTAAAACTGATTCCAAAGCAGAGTCAAACGAGCGCTGTTCTCCAGTGTCGCGCAGCCTTGTCGTCACTCCTGCAAAAGCCCGCCCAAAGAATCCAAACAAAAACCTTGCGTTGTGATTGGCGGGCACGATTTGATGCCCGGGGTGTGTTGTTGATATGGTCCGAGGCTAGACCCACTCGTAGGCAAAAATATTTTTGGCCGCTAGGCGGGTGGGTCTAGTTTACTAGACTATTATTGAATGCAAATATAGCACATTTCTCCACCAAATCAACACATTTTGAAATAAAATAATCGCAACTTCATGAGAGCCCAGTTCTGAGCCCTCCCCATTCCTGGGCCCGGGACAACATACCCATTTGTCCCCCCCCTGTCGGCGGGCCTGCATACAGTGGTGCTTGAAAGTTTGTGAACCCTTTAGAATTTTCTATATTTGTGCATAAATATGACCTAAAACATCATCAGATTTTCACCCAAGTCCTAAAAGTAGATAAAGAGAACCCAGTTAAACAAATAAGATAAAAATATTATACTTGGTCATTTATTTATTGAGGAAAATTATCCAATATTACATATCTGTGAGTGGCAAAAGTATGTGAACCTTTGCTTTCAGTATCAGGTGTGACCCCTTTGTGCAGCTATAACTGCAACTAAATGTTTCCAGTAACTGTTGATCAGTCCTGCACACCGGCTTGGAGGAATTTTAGCCCATTCCTCCATACAGAACAGCTTCAACTCTGGGATGTTGGTGGGTTTCCTCACATGAACTGCTCGCTTCAGGTCCTTCCACAACATTTCGATTGGATTAAGGTCAGGACTTTGACTTGGCCATTCCAAAGCATTAACTTTATTCTTCTTTAACCATTCTTTGATGGAACGACTTGTGTGCTTAGGGTCATTGCCTTGCTGCATGACCCACCTTCTCTTGGGATTCAGTCCATGGACAGATGTCCTGACATTTTCCTTTAGAATTCGCTGGTATAATTCAGAATTCATTGTTCCATCAATGATGGCAAGCCGTCCTGGCCCAGATGCAGCAAAACAGGCCCAAACCATGATACTACCACCACCATGCTTCACAGATGGGATAAAGTTCTTATGCTGGAATGCAGTGGGCTTTTTTCTCCAAACATAATGCTTCTCATTTAAACCAAAAAGTTCTATTTTGGGCTCATCCATCTGCAAAACATTTTTCCAATAGCCTTCTGGCTTGTCCATGTGATCTTTAGCAAACTGCGGATGAGCAGCAATGTTCTTTTTAGAGAGCAGTGGCTTTCTCCTTGCAACTCTGCCATGCACACTATTGTTGTTCAGTGTTCTCCTGATGGTGGACTCATGAACATTGGCTAATGTTAATGTGAGAGAGGCCTTCAGTTGCTTAGAAGTTACCCTGGGGTCCTTTGTGACCTCGCCGACTATTACACGCCTTGCTCTTGGAGTGATCTTTGTTGGTCGACCACTCCTGGGGAGGGTAACAATGGTCTTGAATTTCCATAATTTGTACACAATCTGTCTGACTGTGGATTGGTGGAGTCCAAACTCTTTAGAGATGGTTTTGTAACCTTTTCCAGCCTGATGAGCATCAACAACGCTTTTTCTGAGGTCCTCAGAAATCTCCTTTGTTCGTGCCATGATACACTTCCACAAACATGTGTTGTGAAAATCAGACTTTGATAGATCCCTGTTCTTTAAATAAAACAGGGTGCCCACTCACACCTGATTGTCATCCCAATGATTGAAAACACCTGACTCTAATTTCACCTGCAAATGAACTGCTAATCCTTGAGGTTTACATACTTTTGCCACTCACAGATATGTAATATTGAATCATTTTCCTCAATAAATAAATGATCAAGTGTAATATTTTTGTCTCATTTGTTTAACTGGGTTCTCTTTATCTACTTTTAGGACTTGTGTGAAAATCTGATGATGTTTTAGGTCATATTTATGCAGAAATATAGTAAATTCTAAAGGGTTCACAAATTTTCAAGCACCACTGTAGGACCTCCTGTCAACTGGCTTCAGCACCTTGCCCAATCTCCAGCTAGTGTGGGGTGTGAGGGACTGCACTCTCACGCATTCACCTGGGGCAAGCATGTCCAAGTCTTTAGCCGACCTGTTGTAGTAGGCCCTCTGGCATTGTTGGTTATTTTGTAGATCCTGTTTCACCTGCACAACTTTTGGCTGTCACAGGCTTGCTTTGGTTGGCAGTAGTGTTTTGGTACAGTGACTGAAGAGCCGCTGTGCTGGACTGGTATCCAGACCCTGTGATGGTGTGTTGCAGTGGTCCAAAAGGGCAAGATAAGGATCCTGCCCATCAGCCTTGGTTTTGAGCAAGAGTCTTTTTGCTGTCTTAATGGCTGACTCAGCTTTGCAGGTAGCCAAGTGATGTTGTTTTATGCTGAAAACCCCACGGTTTGCTGAACTTCTGGAATTCTTGTGACGTATATTGTGGGCCATTGTCCAAGATTACAATATCTGGGATACCCTGGTGGGCGAAATGAGCTTTCAGCTTCCTTATCACTGTGGTGGACTTGGTATCTGGCAGGTAATCTATTTCCCAGAAATTTGAGAAAAAATCCACAGTTATGAGGTAGTCTCTGTTATCAAAAGCAAACAGATCCGTGCCCACCTTTGCCCATGGCCTGCTTGGCACATTGTGTGCCAATAGTGTTTCTTTTTGTTGTGTATTGTCCATTGATCTGCAGATGTCACACTTTGCTATATATGACTTTATTTGGTCATTCATGCCCTGCCAATAGACACACTCCCTAGCCCTCCAAAGGCATCCTTCCACACCCAGATGTGATGCATGTAGGCAGCAAGTGATGTCTTTCCTCAGTCCATCAGGGATGAGAGCGCGCTCACCCCTGAACACTATTCCATCTTGGTGGCTTAACTCCTCTTGGAATGAGAAGTAGGGCTTAATTTCACTTGGTGTCTTTGACTTATCATCAGGCCATCCTTGTTGTATCATTTTGATGAGAAGCTTCAGTGTTTTGTCCTCTTTTGTGGCAGACCATATATCATGTAGCCTGTCTGCTGAGATAGGCAAGTGTTGTACCATATTGACAGTCTAGTTCTGCATCCGGTGCACACTCAGGAAGATAGTCATCAAGTCAAGTCAAGTTTATTTGTATAGCGCTTTTAACAATAAACATTGTTGCAAAGCAGCTTTACAGAATTTGAACAACTTAAAATATGAGCTAATTTTATCCCTAATCTATCCCCAATGAGCAAGCCTGTGGCGACGGCGGCAAGGAAAAACTCCCTCAGACGACATGAGGAAGAAACCTCGAGAGGAACCAGACTCAAAAGGGAACCCATCCTCATTTGGGCAACAACAGACAACATGACTATAACGTTAACAGTCCTAACATAAAGTCAGCTTCGTTGATGCTATAAACCCCCCACCGAAGGAAACCCAAGCGCAAAACCGTTCACAACAACCACAGTCCCAAAGTCAGCAAGTCAACTGCAGTCCTAAAGTCAGCAAGTCAACTGCAGTCCCCAGCTACAAAAGCACCACTGCAAGAGTCCAGAGCATCCTCCAGGCGTGACCCCCAACAGTCCACATGGGGCCGCCCTCCACAGGAGCGATGCAATGAGACTCCAACCAGACACAGGGCACCAGAATGGATCAGGCAGGTCCGAGGAGCAGAAGAGGTCAGCATCTCGATCCCAGGACCGACATGTAACTCAGAGGGACAGATTTGGGGGGAGAGAGCGAGAGAGAGACAAAACACAGGTTGTTAGGTATGCCCAATGTCACCTGAATAAGTAGGAACAGTATACATATTGCACTGAGTACAAGCAGGGACTCCAGCAACTAACTATGACAGCATAACTAAAAGGGGAGAGCCAGAAGGTAACACAGGCATGAGGGAGCCCTGGGACATAAAGCAGCCAGCCACTACACCGTCAACAAACTCAAGTGAGCAAGCAAGTGGGGGACTGACAGCATTCATACATCCCAGTTTACCAAAACACTATGTCTGAGGACCCTCCAGATCTACTTTACCTCATAAACACCATTAACAAATGGCTTGACTAAACAGATATGTTTTCAGCCTAGACTTAAATATGGAGACTGTGTCCGATTCCTGAACACTACTTGGAAGGCTGTTCCATAACTGTGGGGCTTTGTAAGAAAAGGCTCTGCCCTCTGATGTAGCCTTCACTATACAAGGTACCAGCAGATAGCCTGCACCTTTTGATCTAAGTAGGTGTGGCGGGTCATAGAGGACCAGAAGTTCACTCAGGTACTGTGGTGCAAGACCATTCAGTGCTTTAAAGGTCAATAGTAGTACAACCCCAATTCCAAAAAAGTTGGGACACTGTGTAAAACATAAATAAAAACAGAATGTGAAGATTTGCAAATCATGGAAACCCTACATTTCATTGAAAATCGAACAAAGACAACATATCAAATGTTGAGACTGAGACGTTTTATTGTTTTTTGAAAAAGATATGCGCATTCTGAATTTGATGTCAGCAACAGGTTTCAGAAAAGTTGGGACGGGGCAACAAAAGACTGAAAAAGTTGTGTAATGCTAAAAAAACTAATTTGGTTAATTGGCAACAGGTCAGTAACATGATTGGGTATAAAAAGAGCATCCCAGAGAGGTGGAGTCTCTCAGAAGTAAAGATGGGGAGGGGTTCATCGCTCTGTGAAAGTCTGAGTGGGCAAACAGTGCAACAATTTCAGAATAATGTTCCTCAATGTAAAATTGCCAAGAATTTGTGGATCACATCATCTCTGGTACATAATATCATTTAAAGATTCTGAGAATCTGGAGAAATCTCTGTATGCAAGGAACAAGGCTGAAAACTGACATTGGATGCCTGTGATCTTCAGGCCCTCAGGCGACACTGCATTAAAAGCAGACACGTGTCTGTAGTGGGAATCACTGTATGGGCTCAGGAACACTTCAGAATATCATCATCTCTGAAAACAATTCATTACTGCATCCACAAATGCAAGTTAAAACCAGATATAAACAATATCCAGAAACACCGCCACCTTCTCTGGGCCTGAGCTCTTTTACGATGGACTGAGGTGAAGTGGAAAATTGTCCCGAGGTCTGACAAATCTCGTCTCGTCTTCTTCCGCTTTATCCGGGACCGGGTCGCGGAGGCAGCAGTCTAAGCATGGAAGCCCAAACTTCCCTCTCCCCAGACACCTCGGTCAGCTCCTCGGGAAGAACACCGAGGCGTTCCCAGGCCAGCCGAGAGACATAGTCCCTCCAGCGTGTCCTGGGTCTTCCCCGGGGCCTCCTCCCAGGGGGACATGCCTGGAACACCTCCCCAGGGAGGCGTCCAGGAGGCATCCGAAAAAGATGCCCGAGCCACCTCAGCTGGTTCCTCTCGATGTGGAGGAGCAGCGGCTCTACTCTGAGCTCCTCCCGAGTGACTGTGCTTCTCACCCTATCTCTAAGGGAGCGCCCAGCCACCCTGCGAAGGAAACTCATTTTGGCCGCTTGTATCCGCGATCTTGTTCTTTCGGTCATTACCCAAAGCTCATGACCATAGGTGAGAGTCAGAACATAGATCGACTGGTAAATTGAGAGCTTCACCTTTTGGCTCAGCTCCTTCTTCACCACGACGGACCGGTAAAGCGACCGCATCACTGCGGAGGCTGCACCGATCCGCCTGTCAATCTCACGCTCCATCCTTCCCTCACTCGTGAACAAGATCCCGAGATACTTAAACTCTTCCACTTGAGGCAGGACTTCTGCCTAATTTTTATGGACAGAATTTCTAGGCGCAGCCAGGGGCTGGAAGGAATCCTGTTTGGGAACCACAGGATTTTATCTCTGCTTTTTGCGGATGATGTTGTCCTGTTGGCTTCTTCAAACCAGGACCTCCAGCATGCACTGGGGCGGTTTGCAGTCGAGTGTGAAGCGGCTGGGATGAGAATCAGCACTTCCAAGTCCGAGGCCATGGTTCTCGACCGGAAAAGGGTGGCTTGCCCTCTCCAGGTTGGTCTGACAAATCAAAAATAGAAATTCTTTTTAGAAATTATAGACACCACATCCTGCAAGCTAAAGAGGAGAGGGACCATCTGGCTTGTTATCAGTGCACAGTTCAAAAGCCAGCATCTGTGATGGTATGAGGGTGCATTAGTGCACATGACATGGATAGCTTGTACATCTGGAAAGGCATCATTAGTGCTGAATGATATATACACATTTCAGAGCAATATGCTGCCATCCAGACAAAATCATTTTCAGGGAAGGCCTTCCTTCTTTCAGCAAGACAATGCCAAACCGCTTTCTGCACATATTAAAACTGCATAGCTCTGTAGTAAAAGAGTCCGGGTGCTAAACTGGCCTGCCTGCAGTCCACACCTGTCTCCCATTTAAAACATTTGGCTCATTATGAAGTGCGAAATATGACAAACGAGACCCTGAACTGTTGAGCTACTGAAATTGTATAGCAGGCAAGAATGGAGCAACATTTCTCTTTCAAAACTACAGCAATTGGTCTCCTCAGTTTCCAAATGTTTACAGTGCTGTTAAAAATTGGGGATGATGTAACACAGTGGAAAACATGCCCCTGTCCCAACTTTTTTGAAATGTGTTGCTGACATCAAATTCAAAATGGACATATATTTTTCAAAAAACAATAAAATTTCTCAATTTCAACATTTAATATGTTGTCTTTATACTATTTTCAATGAAATATAGGGTTTCCATGATTTGCAAATTATTGCATTCTGTTTTTATTTACAGTTTACACAGCGTCGCAACTTTTTTGGAATTGGGGTTGTATTTTATAATCAATACGAAATATGATTGGGAGCCAATGCAGTGTGGATAAGACAGGAGTGATGTGGTCATATTTTCTAGTTCTAGTAAGGACTCTTGCTGCTGCATTTTGAACTAACTGGAGCTTGTTTATGCACTTATTGGAACATCCAGACAGTAAGGCATTACAATAATCCAACCTGGAGGTAACGAAAGCATGAACTAGTTTTTCCACGTCATGTAGTAACATTAAATTTCTTATTTTAGCAATATTTCTGAGATGAAAGAAAGCTATCCGGGTGATGTTATCAATGTGAGTTTCGAATGAAAGACTGGGGTCAATAATCACGCCGAGGTCTTTTACTGCTGCACGTGAAGAAACAGAAAGGCCATCCAGAGTTACTGTGTAATCTCATCTCATCTCATTATCTCTAGCCGCTTTATCCTGTTCTGCAGGGTCGCAGGCAAGCTGGAGCCTATCCCAGCTGACTACGGGCGAAAGGCGAGGTACACCCTGGACAAGTCGCCAGGTCATCACAGGGCTGACACAGACACAGACAACCATTCACACTCACACCTACGGTCAATTTAGAGTCACCAGTTAACCTAACCTGCATTTATTTGGACTGTGGGGGAAACTGGAGCACCTGGAGGAAACCCACGCAGACGCGGGGAGAACATGCAAACTCCACACAGAAAGGCCCTCACCAGCCACGGGGCTTGAACCCAGACCTTCTTGCTGTGAGGCGACAGCGCTAACCACTACACCACCATGCTGCCTACTGTGTAATCAGAAAACTTATTTCTAGCTGCATGTGGTCCTAGTACAAGTACTTCAGTCTTGTCAGAGTTAAGCAGAAGGAAATTAATAAGCATCCAGTGTCTAATGTCCTTTACATATTCCTCAATTCTATTAAGCTGGTGTCTCTCACCAGGTTTTGCAGAAACATACAACTGTGTGTCATCAGCATAACAGTGGAAACTCATACAAAGTTTACGAATAATATCACCCAGAGGTAACATATATAAAGAAAAAAGCAGTGGACCCAAGACAGAACCTTGTGGAACACCAAACTTTACCTCAGTATGTCTAGAAATATCACCATTTACATCAACATACTGATAGCGATCAGTTAAATAAGACCTGAGCCAGGAGAGGGCCATTCCCTTAAAATGCATATTCTGGACCAATTTCATATATTATATATATATATATATATATATATATATATATATATATATATATATATATATATATATATATATATATATGAGAAAGCATGTCCCTTTGCACACTCATCCAGAAGGGTAATTTTGCACAAGACCATCTGTCTACAGCAGAAAAAAATAAAATAACAAAATGCGTCTGGAAAAATCCTAAGGGAGTCTGGAGCCAGAATCGTGATGTTATCTGCAGAAGCGCCAGCAGGCTGCGCAAGCTTGCGCAGTTTAAGTGCACAGCCTGTGTAGACCAAGTGCTCCCATTTCTCTTTCATTGTCCGGTCTTTTGGAATACGATGAGTACTAGTCCCATCAAGATTGGTGTTGCTACACCCTCCTACGATACATCTGTTAACCATTTTAATAATTACGTGATAACATTGAAGAAATTTGCAGAAAACCACCAGGTCGTTTTCTCATAAACAAACCAGTGCTGACGTAGGATTCAGAAGGAGGCATCCCGCAGATGATGTCACGAAAATCAATGTTTCCCGGGAAATTCAAATGCAAAGTTTTTTCAGAGGCGGACCAATTCGCCTCAAATGGCTTGATTTCAACTGAATTTTTCTGGTATTGCGCAAGGTAAAAAAAATTGCAGAGAATGCAGAATGTTGCAGATATTTGACCAAAGTTTAATCTAAAATAGGAGAATTACATTGATCTTGCTCCTGAATTTACCCGTGATATGCCCTTTAACTTCCACAACATTTTCTAGTCTATCCAGAAGAATGGAATGATCAATGGTATCAAATGCTGCACTAAGGTCAAGCAACACAAGCAGCGAGACACAGCCCTGATCAGACGCCAACAGTAGGTCGTTTACTACTTTAACCAGAGCTGTCTCTGTGCTATGATGAGGTCTAAATCCTGATTAATACATTTCATGGATGTTATTCCAATGTAAATATAACTGCTGTGCTACAGCTTTTTCAAGGATCTTGGAGATAAAGGGGAGATTTGATATTGGCCGATAATTGGACAGCTGACAGGGATCAAGGTCAGGTTTTTTAATCAGGGGTTTGATAACTGCTAGTTTAAAGGATTTGGGTACATAGCCAATCATAAGAGAAGAATTTATTATTTTTAGAAGCGGTTCAATTACTTCAGGTGTTATCTGTTTGAATAGACGTGTAGGTAAGGGATCTAGTACACAAGTTGAGGCTTTTGATGCTGAGATTAATGAAAGTAATTCGTTTCTCTTTGGGGAGTAAAACATTCTAACTGATGATCTGATACAGTTATATTGTTAACTACAGGGTCACTTACATTGTCTGACCTTAAATTAGTAGTTTGAATTTTTTGTCGGATATTATCAATTTTGTCATTAAAAAATTCATGAAATCGTTGCTACTACATACTACAGGTGTGCATGTGTCTATAGTGGACTTATTCCTGGTTAATTTTGCTACAGTATTAAATAGGAATCTCGGATTATTTTTGTTATCTTCTATTAGGGAGGAGAGATATGTTGATCTAGCAGCACTAAGAGCTTTTCTATACTTCAGGAAGTTCTCCTTCCATGCTAATTTGAACACTACCAATTTTGTTTGACGCCATTTACATTCCAATTTTCGAGTGGTCTGTTTTAATGTGCGAGTGTCATCATTATACCAGGGTGCTAATTTTTTGTCTCTGACCATTTTCCTTTTAAGAGGAGCTACATTATCTAAAGTATGGCGGAACGTTGACTTTAAGCATTCAGTTGCCTGATCAAGTTCTGCGGGGGCTGACAGTGACCCAATCAAAGTTGATAACTTTGAGTTGAGATCATTTATAAAGCTCTGTGCAGTAGTTGACGTGAATGTACGTTTAATGCAGTAGCATGGTGAGGTGCATATATTATTACTCAGACATATTTTGAATGAGATGAGATAATAATCTGAGATAACTTCAGACTGTGGAAGTATGACTATGTTTAACCTGAATGTTAGTATTAGATCGAGGGTCTGACCACCATTATGAGTCGGTCCTATGACATTCTGATTAATCCCTACTGAATCTAAAATGGACACAAACACTGTTTTCAAAGGGTCTTCTAGGTTATCGAAGTGAATATTAAAATCTCTGACAACTAAAGCTTTGTCTAAGGAAATAACCAGATCTGAGATAAAATCTGCAAATTCAGAAAGAAACTCAGAATATGGCCCTGGGGGCCTGTAAATAATAAGTAACAGAATTAACTGGGTAGACCTATTTTTTGAGGCTACATACATTATATTAGTATGAAGAACTTCAAATGTATTAAATTTATAACCAGGTTTGTGTTTCACCTAGATAATCATTATAAATAACCGCGATGCCTCCTCCTCTGCCAGTTAGACGAGGCTGGTGTATATAACTGTATCCAGGAGGGCTTGCTTCATTTAATGCTATATATTCATTTGGCTTAATCCAGTTTCAGTTAAACAAAGTACATTAAACTCCTGATCAGTAATGAGTTCATTAACCATTAGCACTTTAGATGTAAGAGATCTAATATTTAATAGTCCCACCTTTAGATCAAAGGTGCTGGCAGTAGCTGTACAGTCAGTATGATCTAATTTTATATTGATTAGATTACTGGAACAAACTCTCTGAATATTTCTACCTTTTTGTTTAGCTCGGGGAACAGACACAGTCTTGATGTAGTGGACCCTGAGTGATGACTCCGTGCAGCTAGCAGACAGTCGGTTTAGCCTGTTCGTCTGCTCCCTGGCCTTGGCTCTGGATTGTCAGAAATTAACGAGGCCTATTCTGAGACTATGACCTATGCTGCAGGAAATGAGATCAGCACCTTCCCGAGTGGGATGGATACTGTCCCACCCTAACAGGCCAGCAGCGCCCTCAAAATTAGCCCAATTATCTATAAAGCCCACACTGTTTTCAGAGCACCACCTGGACAACCAGCAGTTCAGTGACCATAACCTGCTGTAAGCTACATCACCACACCGCATTGGGATGGGGCCAGAGCATACTACAGCATCGGACATCGCCTTCGCTAATTTAAACACCTCTACAAAGTTACTCTTAGTAACCTCAGACTGACAAAGGCATATATCATTAGCACCTGCATGGATAACTATCTTTGAGAACCTATGCTTGCCTAGGACTCTAAGATTACCTGCTATGTCCAGCACCCTGGCTCCCGGTATACACCTGACTAAAGCTGCTGGTGCCCCTAAAGACTGAGCTAATTTCACATGCTGTATGATGGAGTCCCCTATAACCAGAGCTCTTTCAGGTTTCTCAGCAGGTGCATCACTAAGGAGAGCAAACCTGTTCGATACGCGACGCAGAGAGGAGTGGTGCTCCCATGGGTGAGCCTCAGTGGTAGCTTCGGCTCTACGCTTATGCCGCCGAGTCGTCACCCATTTGCCCCGCTGTAAGGGCTCTAATGCCGGAGTTGGGGGATTGCTAACTCCACCTAGGGCATCCAGACTTTCCCCTACAGAAACTACACTGTTCTCAGTGTTCTCAGTGAGTGTTCTCAGCAGATAGGCTCTGCTCAGAGTGTCTGCTAGCAGCATGTCTCTACCTGGCTCATACACTACATCTAGATCATACTTCTGTATGTGCAGCATCATTCCCTGCAGCCTTTTGGGTGCATTCAGTAGGGGTTTTATCCCTATGATTTCTAACGGCTTGTGATCAGTTTGAACAGTCACTTTGTAGCCGTATGTGTAGTGGTGAAACCTTTCCATGCTAAAAACTCTTTTTCTATTTGTGCATACCCACGCTCTGTTTGTGTGAGTGCTCTGCTTGCATATGCTATTGGCTTACCCATCTGCATGAGCGCTGCACCTAAGCCTGTGTCTGAAGCATCACATTGCACTGTGAGTTCCTCATCTGGATTGTAATATTTCAGTACTGGGACATTTGCTATGGTCTCTTTCAATTTGAGGAAAGCCTCCTCATGCTGTGCTGTCCAGTTCCACTCACTGTCTTTGTGTGTCAAGTCTCTCAACACTATGCACTGGTCTGAGAGGTGGGGACAAAACTTGGCTAGATAATTTACCATACCTAGCAGCCTTTGCACTCCTTTCACATCTGACGGTGCCGGCATCTGCTCAATAGCACGCACTTTCTCCGGATCTGCCTTGAGTCCATCAGCCGTCAGGCAGTGTCCGATGTATGTGGTCTCCTTTTGTCTCAGTTTGAATTTGTCTGCATTCAGCTTAATGTTCTTTTGTCTACATCTGTAGAGAAACAGTCTTAGCTTTTCATCATGATCATGCTCAGCTTCCTTGTGTTTTCCCTTGGCCTGTGATCAGTACATCATCAGCAATAATGTACAGGCCTGGATGTGAGCTTTCGCTGAAAGATTTCAGGGGCTGGACTTATCCCCATTGGCATCCTCAGCCACCTGTAACGTCCAAATGGAGTGGCAAATGTTGTTAGATAGCTGGACTCCTCCAGCTGTACATGCCAGAATCCACTCTTGACGTCACACACCGTGAACACTTTAGCTTTTGACAAGTCTGGTAAAATGTCCTCAATGGTTGGCAGTGGGAAGTGACTGCACTTTAGAGCTTTGTTCAAGAGCTTGGGATCAATACACACTCTTGGTTTCCCACTTGGTTTCTACACCACCACCATTGCACTGATCCAGTCTGTACTGCATTCTACCGGTGTGATGATTCCTCTGTGCTGTAGGTCCTGTAGCTCATCCTTCAGCAGTTTCATCATGGCAACTGGGACCTCTCTCTTTGGCAGCTGCACTGGCTTCACTGTGCTGTCCACCTCTATTTTGTATTTTACCTCGAGGCAGCCGTCGCCAGCAAACACATCCACATACTCTGCTTTAATTTGCCCCATTGTCCACTGTCCTATTGTGGGTTTTTCAGTTGTGACAATACTGTCTATTGCCATGATGTGCATGTTTATCAGTTTCATGGCCTCACTGGCTTTCCTACCCAGCAGAGGCACTGTGCCGTCTGCATTCACCACCTGGAACTCTAAGTGATATAGCTTGTTATTTCTCGGGTTTCTTATTTTCACTTTACATTTTCCCAGTGGTTTCCATTTGCTTTTGTTGTACATTACTAGTACACTCTTTGTGTGTTCTAATTTGGTGTCTGGATTCATCAGGTTAATTGGGATGATATTGCAACTGGCACCACAGTCTATTTGGAATTTGACCATGTCCTTACCTACTGTAGAAGCATGCCAGCATAGAGAAGCTGAGTTTTCTTCACTTTATCAGGTTCTTTTACATCCTCTACAGTCTCTGTTTCAGTGACACAGGTGATATCATCTTCATATTCATCACTCTCAGATTCAGTTGTTATTTTACTCACATTTCTTTTTCCTTTGGTCCAGTTTTGCTTTACATTTTGCTGCAAAGTGGTTCTCTCTTCCACACTTTTTCCCCGAATGCTGGGCACTTTTGTCTACATTTCTCATGTGTTTTTCCGCAATATCTGCACTCCACAATGTTGCTGGTCTGTTTCCGGTACTGCACTCCTTGCCTAGCAAGTACCTCTTCTACCATCGGTCCTGAGATGGTTTTCACGTTCTCCTTTGAGAGCTCAGTGGCTCTGTACAGCTGCAAACGTGTCGAGTGTCAAGTTTTCTCTTGGAGCAGTCTTTCTCTTATGATTGCATTGTTACCTCCACACACAATCCGATCACAAATGAGCGAGTCTCTCAATGTCCCAAAGTTGCATGTTTTTGCCAACACTCTCAGTTCCGTGACATAATGATCTATATTTTCACTGGTTTCTGGTAAAGAAACGATAACATTCCACAGTCTTGTTAACGCAGGGGTCGCAGTGATCATCAAACTTCCTGATAACATCATCCATCCTCCATGCATCCTTTGGCATGTCACCCATTAACGTGTCTAAAAGTTCCCTGCCGCTCTCCCTGACAAGATAGCTGAACAGTTTTACCTTCTGTTTGTCATCAGCGTCAGCCATCGCTAAATCCACATACAGAGCAAACTTGTCCCTCCAAGCCTTCCATGTCTTCGAAAGGTTGCTCAAGTCCAGACATAGTCAGTACGTTTACATGCACATCCAAATCGAGCTGCTGTCGGTAATCGAGCAAAGGGTCCCAGCAGGGGTGCCAGAGAAATCCAATCCTACATGCACACAAGGAAATCGAGCTATTGTGTGAGGTACATTGTGCACCCGAGCCACAGGTGGCGCTACACGCCCTATCGTGTTGGTACACTTCCGGTTGTCGTAATGAAGAAGAGCTATTCAAGAGCAGTGTTGCCAGATTGGGCGGTTTCCCGCCTAATTGGGCTGTTTTAAGTAGAGGTCTGCGCGGGTCGGATTTTTCAGTCCCGCTCCCGCCCGCATTGTGCAGTCCCACTCCCGCCCGCGCCCGCGCCCGCAAAGAATTGTGATTTTTCAGTCCCGCTCCCGCCCGCAAAGAATTATGATTTTCAGTTCCGCTCCCGCCCACGCCTGCCATATTTTGTCCTGCTCCCGCCCGCAAATCCCACATGATGCAGACGTTCGCGTTATTTCTCAGGAAAGTTCTTGTCTTGACACAGCGTGATGGTGCCCTGCCCCCTACTTTGAGTGGATTTGAGCATAAATATCTACAGCTCACGTTCACGTTTGTTATTATTTACCTTGTTTCTGAATTCGGAATGTTGAAATGGCAGCATGTAGACCTAATAATAATAATTATTTAAGTAGGCTAATAATTTAAGTATGTGCTCTCCCGTGGTGCGTCTCCTATGAATAATTAGTGTGAAAGGAGAGATGGATCGCACTCTTGAACTTATTCTTTTAGTTACATTTCTTTTCAGTTGTTTTTAGCAGCAGAAGGAGACAAACGTTTCGGCTGTTGCCTTCGTCAGTGTCTCTAATAATAATAATAACAATAAACAATAAAAAAAAGACAGGCAAGCACGTAATTCCAAGTGGAAATTTGGTATATTTATTGCTCAGCCATACAAAACATTAGGCTAACCCAGTTTACATTTGTAAAGCATTTCTAACTAGAATATCCTATAGACCAGGGGTGTCAAACCTGATCCATAAAGGGCCTTGTGGCTGCAGGTTTTCATTCCAGCCATGCAGCAGCACACCTGACTTGGCTCATTCAATCAACTGAACTGTCTTCACACAGTCAAATACTTGCAGCCACACCCACCCTTGATTAAAGGGTGGGTGTGTCAGTTGATTGAATAAGCCAAATCAGGGTGCTGCTGCATGGCTGGAATGAAAACCTGCAGCCACACGGCCCTTTATGGATCAGGTTTGACACCCCTGCTATAGACACTGTGAACGGCGAGTCATTAGAGTGATCAAAGGATTGCCCGTTAGGATTGCCTAATGGCAAATTTAAGATGCCATTCCTCACTCAATCTGGCAATCTGAATCTCTCTGCAAATTTAGGCATCTTAAAATGTTTTTATTAATGCAAAATAAAATATCCAGCACAAATTATATATGATAGACATAAATTAATAATTTATAAATTTTATTTTAAACACGTTTTTAGTTAGCTGGACTGCAGCTTATCACCGCTCCCGCCCGCATATGTGCACTCCCGCTCCCACGCGCGCCCACATATGTGCACTCCCGCTCCTGCCCACGCCCGCAATGAGCTTTCAAAATTTGTCCCGCGCCGCACTGCTTTGCGGCGGGTCCCGCGAGTCCCGCGGGACTCCCGCAGGAGTGCAGGGCTCTAGTTTTAAGTGCATTTTGGCGGGTTTTGAACATATTTTGGGCTGGAAAACGTCAGCAGTATCTGGCAACATTGTTCAAGAGTATAAACAAAGTTATCAGTTCCGTGTTCACAAGAAGAGTGTTTATAGTTTGTATGTACAAACAGAAGTGTTCCTAATAAAATGGGCACTAAGTTGAAGTTGATCTGAAGTGTCATGCTGACCGAGGCTGGTTTTGTTTTTTTTTGACCGAGGCTGTTGTGTTTCGCGCTTGTGGTCTCGTCACTCGTCACTTCCGGAAGGGGCAGTGCTGAAGTAAGTAGCTTGACTATGTAGCTCGATAGGGTTTACATGCACTAAGTAGCTCAGCAAAAATCGCATAATCTAGGTCGTGTAGCTCGATTACGAGAAATCAAGTTCGGTTCAATTTCAGCCTAGCTAAGGTGTTTCCATGCCATTTAGAACTTCGATTTCAGTCGAGCAACGGCAGAAATTCGATTTTCTCTATGTGCATGTAAACGCACTGAGTGTTTGCAGTGGTTTTAGCCTGTCCATGTCACATGGCAGTATCACACTACCAGCTAATGCTAACATAAACTTAACATTGCTTCGCACCGCTAACTGCTTACTGCCCTCCCACTCAGAGAAAACTTTTCCGCGCCACACTTCAAATGGAGTCCTCTGCTGCTGCCACCATGTTAAAGTCCATTCTTTCTCATAATAAGACTCAACAACTTGTGCGGTTTCAACCCAACTGGGCTATAAACTTTAATAATATCGGCACGTGAGGTTAACACATCCAGCTCAGTCTGTTATCCAAGGTGCAACAACAAAAAACAACCTATGTGGAAACAAGGAATTAAACAATAGTTCCTATTGTTACAACAGGGAAAACACACAAACTCCACACAGAAAGGCCCCATCAGCTGTGAGGTTCAAACCCACAACCTTCTTGCTGTGAGGCAACAGTGCTAACCACTGCACCACCATGCCACCGATGTGAAAACACTATTATTTTTACTTATTTCTGTAATGCTATATTATTCCAACTCCACAATCTGTATTTGAGGGTTGCATGTTGATATCAGTACTAGAATGCAGGTCTGGAATGTAGACTTGTATATTTTTAACTTGATGTGGACACCTGACCATTACACCCCATGTATATCTTGAATAACCCATTCCAAAAACATGGGTATCGATCCTCTCTTTGCTGTTATAATAACCTCCACTCTTTAGGGAAATCTTTCCACAAGATTTTGGAGCATGCCTATGGGGATTTGCCCATTCAGTCACAAGAGCATTAGTGAGGTTGGGCACTGATATTGAACTGATATCGAGTTCTTCCACTCCAGCCTTGGCAAACCATTTCTTTATAGACTTCGCTTTGTGCACAGGGGCATTGTTATGCTGGAACAGGTTTGGGTCTCCAGTGAAGGGAAATCTTAAATGTTACAACATACAAAGACATCCGAGACAATTGTGTGCTTTGAATTTTGTTGCAACAGTGTGAGAAAGAACTACATATGGATGTGACGCTCATGTGTCCACATACTTTTGCCCAGATAATGTATTTTGATCATTACATCATCAAGAAACTTATTTGTCCTTTGGTTTTTCATTTTAAAATCAATTGAAATAAATCAAATCACAGGTGTTATCTCAATCACCCTGCAAGCTGTCCGCCATGATTATTATCTGATTACAACACCAGCAACATGGTCAGATGCAAGAATTTACTGCAGGAACACGTATGCTGATTTAGCTACAGTGGTGACAGACGATGACTTTGAAAGGTTGGAGGCTGAGGCAGAAAGAAAGGGTCTGCCAGCAACTGGCTGGGTTGGACTGCATGACAGAGTCTTTAGCTGGCACTGGGCCTATCCATACCAATCGGTGAATCTAACCAACTGGGCCCCTGGTCAGCCTGATAATGTTGGTGGAAACGAATCCTGTGGTGCAATGAACGCAAGTGGATACTGGGCTGATTATCCCTGCTCAGATTTGAAACCCTGCATATGTTATAATGGTAAGCCAAAATCTGCATTTTTATTTACTCTATTAGTATCTAAATCCAATTGCCTTTATTTGTGTATACATATCTTATATCCTATTTAGAAAACAGAAGGTTATACTGTATATGTAATTGTGGTCCTATGACAAAGTCGATGCCTCATGTCCTATAAAAGTTCCCAATTATCTCATGATCATTCATAGACCAGTCAAGTGGCTTGGTGGTCCACGGAGTTGTAAATCCACAATTATATACAGAACAGTCTCTTCTACTACTGTTTGTTTTGAGTAATGTTTCCTTCTGAACTAGTGAAGGCTGTATGTGTCATCATAAGGGTTTGTAACTTATTCTGATCAAATTCGTGATATTGATGATGTAATTTGGTGGTGGTGGAAAAGAGTTAGGAGGGTAATCATAGGTACAGTAAGTGCAGAGAAACTGCCCAATATTATTGCACTGTTTATTATTTAATATGATTAGTCAGTGTTGTAAAGTCACTAAACCTCAAATCCGAGTCAAGTCCAAGCCATTAAAGAAAATTTTGAGTCAAGTCCACTATTGATCCGAGTCGAGTCCAACACTCCAACCGCACCATTTGACAGTGGCTGTTTCAGCGCCAATAACATTAGTTTGTTCCTGAACATGACATATGAACAGGTAAATGTGCATTCTCTTTATCAGGGAGTGCAAAGTATTCTGTCAGAGATGGTTGGGAGATGGATGTAAGTGCAGAAGGTATGTTTATTAATACAACTGAAGAGACAGGTAAACAATCCAGAACAGCAAACAAAATCATAAAACAGTGAAACAGGCAATTGGTCGAGCAAGGCACAAACAGGCTATTATAGACTAGGCAGAATCAAAGACAAGAAACAGGAAAACAAACAAGGAACTAAGGCTCGGTAATGTGTTAGCAATGCAACTTAATACTTCACAAAGTAAGCGTGTTTTCACAGTTTTTATATAGGTGCACTGATTGCATCTTAATGCTGTGCAGGTGCAAGTTGTTTATAGCGCACGTGCGAGAGCCCGCTTGCCACGTGCTCTGTCCGGAACATGTCCAAGAGTCTATCTGATGCACGTGCCAAGGTGCACAGGTGTGACACTCTTGCACAAAATTAGTACAAAAAATGTAAATATAAATATCTTATGCCAAATTATTATGGCATGTTACAAAAAAAATAAAGAAAAAAATCAGAGTCCTCATCTCCAATTTACGAGTCTAAATGCAATTAAGGTACGAGTCTGAGTCCAAGTCATCAGTGCTCAAGTCCAAGTCGAGTCACGAGTCCTTAAAATTAGGGCATGAGTCCGACTTGAATCTGAGTCCTGGACTCGAGTACTACAAACCTGCAATTAGTACAGTATCCTCACATTTGAAAAGACTCAGTCTACTGTAGATTATTAGCAGTAAATAGCTAAAATTTTCTAGTTATTTTTATTTAATGCCTTCTAACCATCCGTAACCCAACCATCCATCCACCAATTACACTGCATGATATCACATTCCCAAGCACTGTTCACTAATTAGATTGCTCAATTCTGAGCTATTACATAAATTCATTGTCTTTCACCTTAATCAGTGGTTTGTAACATTACTATTTCACAGCTACCTCTGAAAGTTTTATTGCTGTCCCTGATTCCCTGAATACCTGGTCAGGAAGTCGGATTTACTGCCAGAGATATCACACAGAAATCGCCTGTGCAGTCAATCAAACAGTGAATGATGAGTTACAACAGTTGGTGTCACTCCAGGGCACTTCTTGGATTGGCTTAGAACGGTACACTTGGAGATGGACAGACTGGGGCAGCACTGGGAATCTCCGGTGGAGTCCTGGTTTTCCAAATAATGCTAATCATCCTAGCAGCTGTGCTTCGGTTAATAACAGCCTGTTCATGGATAGACTATGTGGCAGCCTATTCAATTTCTTCTGTCACACATGTGAGTCGTTTGGTTTTTGGTAACTGTTACTAGTCCTTTGTGAAAGCCAAAAAGCATCATGTCTAACCACCCCACCCCACCCCAAAAAAAAGAATTAATAATCCAAAGTTTTGTCTTTTGGCTGTCCATAATCTCTTCTACAGATCTTACAGTGAAAACGCAAACAGTGAAATTGAAGATTCAAGGAGACGAGAGTGTGTTTGATCCTGCTGTTCAGTCAGCCATTTTACAGCAGGTAAGTCATGCAAAGGTTCAATTTTTTTTTAATGCAATGACAGAAATATTCCTGCCTCATTGTCAACCCTTGGACCAAACTACTAGGTTAAAACTATTTTCTCTTTGACACATAACAGGAAACTATTCAGTCCTCAGAAATAACTGATATCTCCTGACAGAAAACTTTATCATATCCATGAGGGTTTTTTTAATCTACTTATTATTAGGCTTAAATTATATAGAGTGTCTGCCATACAAGTCCCTGTGAATTAGTTATGACAGATATGATAATGTATTAAAAGGAGGTCATTGATATCAACATTCCATTTGAATCATACCTGAAACTGCTGTGTGAGAAAACTAATCACCAACTTCTGACTGACATTTATGACATAAAGAGGTTCCATTATTCAGCAGTAAAATCCTGGTTCTGTTCTTCAGATTTTACAGAAACTAAAGGAAAAAGGCATAACAAAGGAGATAAAGGTGACCTGGAGGGTGCAGTCGGATGGAAACATCTTTCACAAGAAAAGTGAAGATGACCTGTAAACAGAATTCTTACATACTTCTGAGCCTTTAACTTAAAATTCTATATCAAGTTCTGTTGTGGTACATTTTCATCTCAAAGACCCATATCTTATATTCAATTTCAGTTCAACTGTTTTTATAGTATAGTATTCTTTAATAGTGCAGAGCATTTAACCATAGTCAAAAATCTGGAAGGAGATTTATATTTAGGTCTCTTATGAATGAGGAAGAAATGTTAAGATGAACCAGACTTATACATAATTACAGACTTAATACAGACTTTTCTTAATGCATTGTTTTTCCTCACTTGAAAGTTAACTTGAATGAACAAAATACTTTAGACAAAAGATTGAGTTTTACTAGAGGAAAGATTCTCTTCATAGTTACATACTTTCAGATGTATATATATATATATATATATATATATATATATATATATATATTCATACATACACAGTCCTTTCCTTTACATTTATAGAATAAAGAATAGTGTAGTGTAATTCTTGCAAAGTAGAGGTCTTTTAATGCTAATAAAATCTCATCTTCAATGTTGTAACTTTTTTTTAATTGAAAAAAAATCTGTATATTTTTTTCAGCATAAACTGAATGTAGACATTTATCTTGAGGATGTTTTCATTTGTTCATATGTTAATATCACTCCTGTAAATTTTATTTTGAATTTGATAATACTGGAAAAAAATCATAAAAAAATGTTGATCCTCTGATTATTATTTTTAATTTAATTCAAATTTTGTGTTCAATTTTATATATATATAAAATATGCAATAAACATATTTCTGCCATTAATTATTTGACAAATGGAAGATGGAAGAATAAAATATGATGTGACTAAATTTTGATGCCTGTTTTTGTGTTTGAAGAGTTAAAGTGATGGCTGTTGTTTTGAGTACATGTACACTTAACCCTTTTGCTGTAAATTTACATTAAAATAGTTTAATTAAATAACTAAAAGAAATGTTCTGTCTCTATATTGTTACCTTTTATACTTTTTCATCTGCACTACATACATTATAGAGCATAATAAGATGCAGCAATAAAATTCATGCTGTGTGAAAATAAGGTCAAACATCTCAATCATCTAGAGGAAAAATATAATTTTTAGACAATTCTTATGACTTTAGTGATCTTTAGAAAAGTAAGCTTCAGAGACGGCGGCACGGTGGTGTAGTGGTTAGCGCTGTCGCCTCACAGCAAGAAGGTCCTGGGTTCGAGCCCCGGGGCCGGCGAGGGCCTTTCTGTGTGGAGTTTGCATGTTCTCCCCGTGTCCGCGTGGGTTTCCTCTGGGTGCTCCGGTTTCCCCCACAGTCCAAAGACATGCAGGTTAGGTTAACTGGTGACTCTAAATTGACCGTAGGTGTGAATGTGAGTGTGAATGGTTGTCTGTGTCTATGTGTCAGCCCTGTGATGACCTGGCGACTTGTCCAGGGTGTACCCCGCCTTTCGCCCATAGTCAGCTGGGATAGGCTCCAGCTTGCCTGTGACCCTGTAGAAGGATAAAGCGGCTAGAGATAATGAGATGAGATGAAGCTTCAGAGACACTGTCTCATGTTTATATAAGATGAAGAATATTGTATTGTGTTACACTTTTCTATCCTACAAGGTTATCTTAAGCTTGTGTACAAAGCAGAGATAAAGAAAACAGAGGAGATAAACAGGAGATAAACATTTGATATGCAAGTTCATGCTAAGCTGTATAAAACAGCGTGTATGAATTCAGAGGGCACTTCTCTGGGTGAAACGCTGTGAATTTCATTTTGGAGAAGCCCTCTTGCAAGGGTATTAATAAACTATTTCTGTCAGCTTTCTTCCTAACAGTCTTGAGACTTATTACGCTTTTCCACAACAATCTTGGTGACGAGGATGGCATGTCACGAGTAGTGGGGATTTTTCCTGATCCAAGTTTGGGGAAACTATTGCCCAGCAAGTCTGACGAGCTCTCCAGAGACAGACTGGTTCTTTAGAGGACAGGGATCCCCCGCTGCTGCCAGGGGCGCAGATAGGATTTTTGAACTGGGGGGGGGGGGACTGAGCTGTCAGCAAATGATTCCATTTTGTGTATATATATGTGTGTGTGTATATATATGTGTGTGTGTATATATATATACACACATATATACATATATATACATATATATACACATACATACACACATTATATATATATATATATATGTGTGTGTGTGTATATATATATATATGTGTGTATATATATATATATATATATATATATACACACACTATATATATATATATATATATAATGTGTGTATGTATATTATATATATATCAGCTGGATAGTACAGTGGTAATGCTCACTGACTACGACGCAGGAGATCGGGGTTCGAATCCCGGTCGGGGCAAAACATCATCCAGTAAGGGTCCTTAGGCAAAACCCCTCATGATATATCAGCCTACCTCAGGAATGAGTGAAAACATAACTGATAGTCATACCGGCTCAGACGTCGCCCGGGTCAACAAGGTCTGCGTCAGTTGCTAGGGAACCAGGGCAAACTGATGAGAAATGGGCTACTGGAACAAGACATCGATGGACGAGGACAGAAAATACGGATTTGCTGGAATGCTACTATACAAGCAATCCCAGAGAGAGGGGATACATGCAGAGAATGTGGGATACTCCATTGGATACTTCGAAACCCACAATCAAGGCTAACAAAGAAACAGCTATTAGCCCAGTGTTCCAACATCCATAATCGAAATCTGCTATCACAACTAGAGATTAATGAAATACAACAACAATGCTACGGCAAGGGGGAGCCAGGAAGACAGGTCAGCGGGGAGATGTCATCATCCCCACAACCAGAGATTGGGTACCAAGCCCTAACAGCCTCAACACAAGAGCTGCTGACCTGAGAAGGAAGATCGTGACCCAACTGGAAACCTGGAGCAAATACCGAAGCTGAGTTGCCAAGTACCTTCAGAAGATCTACTAGTAGATGTGAATGCTGCTCTGAAGACAATCTCCACAAGAACCATCACTGAGACCAACAAGCTGATACACAGTACAGCAACAGTAATCATGGAGATGCTTGGACACAAGGTGGGCTCGGGACATAACAAACAGTATCCACCATGGAAGAGACGATTAGAGGCCAAGATAAAGGCAGCAAGGAATGTGCTGAACTTGTGTAGTCCAGCTAGCTGAACTACACAAAGGGAACATGGTGAATAAAGGGGCGCCCAGGAAGTACAACTCACTCTCCATACCAGAGGCACTCGAAACTGCCAAACAGCGACTAACAGCTCTGGCCACCCGGTTGAGGAGATACACCAAGGAAGGAGAGGCCAGGAGAATAAACAAGCTGTTCTCCACTGAACCAGCCAAGGTGTACTCTCAATGGCAGGGGAACAACAACCGGTCAGACCCACCAAGAGCTGAGGTGGAAAAATACTGGAAAGACATATGGGAAAGAAAGGCATCACACAACACCGATGCCCAATGGTTAGTGGACCTAAGAGCTGACCACAGCAACCTCCCAGAACAAGAACCAGTAACCATCTCAATGGCAGACGTCCAAGAAAGAGTGTCAAAGATGAAGAGCTACGTACTGGCTGAAGAAGCTAACTGCACTCCATGAACGCCTAGCAGCACAGATGAACCAGCTGCTGAGGGATGGAACCCACCCAGAATGGCTAACCCAAGGCAGGACAGTCCTAATCAAAACCCCCAGAAGGGACCCATCCCATCCAACTACCGGCCAATTACATGTCTCAGCACAACATGGAAGGCCCTGTCAGGCATCATTGCGGCAAAAATGAGTAAGCATGTGGCTCAATACATGAGCGAGGCACAGAAAGGAATTGGCAGTAACACCAGAGGAGCCAAGCACCAGCTACTGGCCGATAGAACAGTCGCCCGAGACTGTAAGAAGAGGCAGACCAACCTGTGCACTGCCTGGATTGACTACAAGAAAGCCTACGACTCAATGCCACACACATGGATACTGGAATGTCTGGAACTGTATAAGATCAACAGGAACCTAAGGACCTTCATACAGAACTCAATGGAAATGTGGAAGACAACCCTAGAGGCCAACTCAAAACCCATTGCCCAAGTCAACATCAAGTGCGGCATATACCAAGGAGATGCGCTATCACCACTGCTGTTCTGCATAGGCCTGAACCCCCTCAGTCAGATCATCACGAAGAGCGGCTACGGGTACCGATTCCGTAGTGGGGCAACAATCAGCCACCTGCTCTACATGGATGACATCAAGCTGTATGCCAGGAATGAGCGAGAAATAGACTCGCTGATCCACACCACCCGGATCTACAGCGATGACATAGGGATGTCATTCGGATTGGACAAGTGTGGCCGGATGGTCTCAAAGAGAGGCAAGATGATCCGGACTGAAGGGATTGACCTACCAGAGGGCAACATAGGTGATATCCAAGACAGCTACAAGTACCTTGGCATCCCACAGGCTAATGGAAACCATGAAGAGGCCACAAGGAAGTCAACCACAGCCAAATACCTCCAGAGAGTAAGGCAGGTCCTGAAAAGTCAGCTGAATGGTAAAAACAAGGTCCGAGCCATCAACATGTACGCACTACCAGTCATCAGATACCCCGCTGGTATCATAAACTGGCTGTCAGTCCTGCATTATCCAGCCACTGGTAGGATTTCTAGGAGGAGATAGAAGCCACAGATATCAAGACTAGAAAGCTCCTCACCATGCATGGAGGGTTCCACCCCAAGTCCAGCACCCTGAGACTATACACTAAGCGGAAAGAGGGAGGCCGAGGGCTAGTGAGCGTCAAGACCACGGTCCAGGATGAAACATCGAAAATCCGAGAATACATCAGAAAGATGGCCCCAAAGGATGAACTGCTAAGTGAATGTCTCAGGCAGCAGAACCCTGATGAGAGTGCAGAGGAGGAGGAGGAACAGACAACCTGGAGAGACAAACCCCTACATGGCATGTACCACCGTCAGATAGAGGAAGTGGCTGATATCAAGAAATCCTACCAGTGGCTGGATAATGCAGGACTGACAGACAGCACAGAGGCACTAATCATGGCAGCACAAGAACAGGCCATAAGCACAAGAGCCATAGAGGCCAGGATCTACCAGAGTAGATCAGACCCAAGATGCAGACTGTGCAAAGAAGCCCCTGAAACAGTCCAGCACATAGTAGCGGGGTGTAAGATGCTAGCTGGATCAGCGTACATGGAGAGGCACAACCAAGTGGCTGGGATAGTATACAGGAACATCTGCAACCAGTATGGAATAGAAATACCCAAGTCCCAATGGGCCATACCACAGAAGGTGGCTGAGAACAACAGGGCCAAGATTCTGTGGGACTTCAGCTTCCAGACTGACAAACAGATCCTGGCTAACCAACCGGACATAGTGGTGGTGGACAAAGAGCAGAAGAGGGTGGTGGTGATAGATGTGGCGATCCCAGCTGACGCCAACATCAGGAAGAAGGAACATGAGAAACTTGAGAAGTATCAAGGGTTGAAAGAGCAGCTGGAACGGATGTGGAAGGTCAAGGGTTGCGTGGTCCCCGTGGTAGTGGGGGCACTTGGGGCAGTAACCCCCAAACTGGGAGAGTGGCTCCAGCAAATCCCAGGAACAACATCTGAAGCCTCAGTCCAGAAGAGCGCAGTCCTAGGAACATCGAAGATACTGCGCAGAACCCTCAAACTCCCAGGCCTCTGGTAGAGGACCCGAGCTTGAGGATGACATGGATACCACCCCCCCGCCGGGGGTGAGAAGGAGATTTTTTTTTTATATATAAAATATACATACACACACACACACACATATATATATATATATACACACACACACACATACATATATATATACATACATATATATACACACATTATATATATATATATATATATATATATATATATTATATACATACACACACACACACACACACACACACAGTATATATATATATATATATATATATATATATATATATATATATATATATATATATACACACACACACACATACACACGCAAAAGTTTTGGGTCACTTTGAAATGTCCTTATTTTTGAAAGAAAAGCACTGTTCTTTTCAATGAAGATCACTTTAAACTAATCAGAAATCCACTCTATACATTGCTAATGTGGTAAATGACTATTCTAGCTGCAAATGTCTGGTTTTTGGTGCAATATCTACATAGGTGTATAGAGGCCCATTTCCAGCAACTCGCACTCCAGTGTTCTAATGGTACAATGTGTTTGCTCATTGCCTCAGAAGGCTAATGGATGATTAGAAAACCCTTGTACAATCATGTTAGCACAGCTGAAAACAGTTTAGCTCTTTAGAGAAGCTATAAAACTGACCTTCCTTTGAGCAGATTGAGTTTCTGGAGCATCACATTTGTGGGGTCGATTAAATGTTCAAAATGGCCAGAAAAATGTCTTGACTATATTTTCTATTCATTTTACAACTTATGGTGGTAAATAAAAGTGTGACTTTTCATGGAAAACACAAAATTGTCTAGGTGACCCCAAACTTTTGAACGGTACTGTGTATACATGTTATTTCACCTCCCTCACTGCCATCACCAGGAACTACCTGCAGGCCAGGACAATGATAACATTTTAACATAGCCTATGGAAATCCAAAGTTTACACATTATCATCACGCACAGAAACTGCAAAACTAGTTTTAAAACCGCTAAGTTCCAACTGTTAAACATAGCGAGAGGCTGGGCTACGTGTGTGAAGTGTAAACCAGTGCATCCTGACTTTCTAACTATGCCTGTGTGTTGCGTGAGCGGCAGTCAGTCAACAACTCTTCGCAAAGTTTCCTTATGAAACAATATGCTCGCTGAAATTATGGCGGGGAACGCCAGATTAAACATTAAAACTGCCTTCTGAGCACTGTATCTACAGGCTACCACCGAAAGAAGGAGGCTACCAGAAAGGCATCTCTACTCCGTACGATTTTACTTTCACTACGACATTACTTTGAACAGACTATCAAAAAATTGCAAGGTGATATGATAAAGTAAGGCACAGTTTACTTACAGTCGTTTTTTTTTTTTTTTTTTAACGATGCAATCGTTTTCTGCCTTTTGGCACCCTTCTTCATGCCGTGTTGGGGTCCTGAACTAGGAGCTGTCCCCGATATGCCTGTCAAACTTGTGGGTAACCATAGCAACCAAGCTCAAGCTCGCAACCTGTGCAGTCTGCGCAGTTGCAACTATGTCTGTACTGCTGTGCACCTCAATAAACCGAATGGTAATTAGTCTTTTGATTTTTCCGTGAGGTTTGCCTTATGCAAAGAAAGATAGCATAGACGTTTTTTCCCCCCTATAAGTGGGGGGGGAACAAACGAGGTGAATTTAAATCTGGGTGGGACAAATCCCCCCCGTCCCCCCCTCTATCTGCGCCCGTGGCTGCTGCTGATATCCAATGAACTTGTGGTGAGGAAAAGCTTTTTTCTTCCATTCTCGTAAATTGATGATAAATGATTGTATTGCAGCAGATGCATGTGTAGATGGGCAGACCCATCGGTGCGCGTATTTTTGAGAGGGTGAATACGTACCAGGTTGAAAGAAAAACCCTTTCTGCTCTTTTTAAGTAAGGTTTTGAGCGGACTAGAAACCTACCTGTTATTGACAAATAGCAGTAAGTAATCGTGATCACGACACGTCTGGGGTAAACGTGACAGTAAAACATGGTCTTTTGCGACATATAAGGGAAAATGGGACAAAAAGGAATAAAGTAGTCAGAAACTGAGATAACTCCTGAACTGAGATACTTTTCCAAAAGTAACATATATGTTAACCAAGTATGGCCCAGACTTGTGTAAGCAACTTAGGATGTGGATAGAAAGACATGGATTTCCAGAGGGAGGCAGTTTAACTGTACGACAGATACAGAATCTTGAGGAGAAGTTGAAATGAGTAGAGGAAGATAGTGGAAAAAGGAAGAAGACAGACAGAATACAGGTTAAAGGGGAACTGAAGTCATTTTTAAACTTGCTTTATTTCTTAATTAACGTGTTATTCAATTACATTTTCGGTTTTATTAACCTTATATCGTGACTCGTATTGGCATATTATATTACACTCAGGGTGCGATTTGTCAAAAAACCAGAAGGGGGGATGATTTTTTTTTAAATCATGAAACGTCACAAAATTAAGGTAACAATAGACTAACAGCTCAATAACATCCGATGATATCAAATGAATAACACTAAATGAAAACGAACACTAACCAGAGATAGTAAATTCATCTTCCTATCTCTCTGACTAAATACACAAACACTAACACAACAAAGTTCGCATTGCTTGTCGCGTTGCTGTGATGTTTCTCTCCCTCCGGATTAAATGGACAGTGACTCGAAAATCACTAAAATACATGAATACTAAATGAACAGTTTGCTCTGATGGCGCAGTTCACATTGTGCACAGCTTTCCGATTTAAACTGTTTTTTTTCTCATCCTTATACTTCCTGTTTCATGGACTGTAACGGATTTGCTTATTTAGTAATTTTAATACAGAATTTACTTTGAAATTATAATCAGACACTCCAACGCCCCCCCCTAAAAAAAAAAAAAAACGGCCGTGAAAAAGGCGGCATCCGCCAAAAGGCGCGCTGTTTTCATCCCTGCGATAGAACGCAAAGATATTGTTATTATCTACAATGTATCTATTTGCTGGGGACGTTCGTGAACATCAAAGCTGCCACTTCGGGTCATTTTGAAAGTGAGTGCAATGTAGACCATAGAAAACTGTGTCACAACATGCCTGCCATGTCAACTTTTTGGGGGGTTTGTTTGTTTTATTGACGGGGTTGTCCCCGAGGATTTTTTTTCAGCAGAGATAAAAACCAGAGGGGGGGGGGGGATGATCCCCACCATCCCCCCCAGCAAATCGCACCCAGATTACACTTATCAGCCTTTTCGGTTTTTAGCCATGTTGAATGTAGTTTGTATGGTCCACGGCAGGCATCGCTTATCCGCGCGATCTTCACGAGACTTGTGCGAGACTTCATACGTGAAGTGTCAGCGCCGCCATTTTGAAAATTGTTTACACAGCGGCCAGATCGCCATATCATTCCAATTTAGATTAATTTTGAGATTTGCCAGCTTCATCAGTGATGGAGTGTCAGTCCTGCATGCTGTGGCGCGTGCACCTGAAGGCGCGCCTCGGGCTGCGTGCATGCCGAGTGGACTCCAGCATGTGCGCCGTGAACAAGGTGCACCTGAGCTCAATTAAGGAACTGTGTGTTTGCCTATTTAAGGACTGTGCTGATGCATTTGCATCACGAAATATTACGATATGCATGTACGCATTACCGAGCCCTTCTGCCCGTTGTCTTGATTTCCTATTTCACAATCCTTGTGCCCGTTTCTCGTTCTTGTCTTTGATGTACTGATTGTGCCTCGACCGACCCTTTTGCCTGTATTCTCGTTTTTTTTATTGAGCCTGCCATTTTGGATTGTTTGCCTGTGTATATACAACTCCGATTCCAAAAGAGTTGGGACAAAGTACAAATTGTAAATAAAAACGGAATGCAATAATTTACAAATCTCAAAAACTGATCTTGTATTCACAATAGAACATAGACAACATATCAAATGTCGAAAGTGAGACATTTTGAAATTTCATGCCAAATATTGGCTCATTTGAAATTTCATGACAGCAACACATCTCAGAAAAGTTGGGACGGGGCAATAAGAGGCTGGAAAAGTTAAAGGTACAAAAAAGGAACAGCTGGAGGACCAAATTGCAACTCATTAGGTCAATTGGCAATAGGTCATTAACATGCCTGGGTATAAAAAGAGCATCTTGGAGTGGCAGCGGCTCTCAGAAGTAAAGATGGGAAGAGGATCACCAATCCCCCTAATTCTGCGCCGACAAATAGTGGAGCAATATCAGAAAGGAGTTCGACAGTGTCAAATTGCAAAGAGTTTGAACATATCATCATCTACAGTGCATAATATCATCAAAAGATTCAGAGAATCTGGAAGAATCTCTGTGCGTAAGGGTCAAGGCCGGAAAACCATACTGGGTGCCCATGATCTTTGGGCCCTTAGACGGCACTGCATCACATACAGGCATGCTTCTGTATTGGAAATCACAAAATGGGCTCAGGAATATTTCCAGAGAACATTATCTGTGAACACAATTCACCGTGCCATCCGCCGTTGCCAGCTAAAACTCTATAGTTCAAAGAATAAGCCGTATCTAAACATGATCCAGAAGCGCAGACATCTTCTCTGGGCCAAGGCTCATTTAAAATGGACTGTGGCAAAGTGGAAAACTGTTCTGTGGTCAGACGAATCAAAATTAGAAGTTCTTTATGGAAATCAGGGACGCCGTGTCATTCGGACTAAAGAGGAGAAGGACGACCCAAGTTGTTATCACATCTCAGTTCAGAAGCCTGCATCTCTGATGGTATGGGGTTGCATTAGTGCATGTGGCATGGGCAGCTTACACATCTGGAAAGACACCATCAATGCTGAAAGGTATATCCAGGTTCTAGAGCAACATATGCTCCCATCCAGACGACGTCTCTTTCAGGGAAGACCTTGCATTTTCCAACATGACAATGCCAAACCACATACTGCATCAATTACAGCATCATGGCTGCGTAGAAGAAGGGTCCGGGTACTGAACTGGCCAGCCTGCAGTCCAGATCTTTCACCCATAGAAAACATTTGGCGCATCATAGAACGGAAGATACGACAAAAAAGACCTAAGACAGTTGAGCAACTAGAATCCTACATTAGACAAGAATGGGTTAACATTCCTATCCCTAAACTTGAGCAACTTGTCTCCTCAGTCCCCAGACGTTTACAGACTGTTGTAAAGAGAAAAGGGGATGTCTCACAGTGGGAAACATGGCCTTGTCCCAACTTTTTTGAGATGTGTTGTTGTCATGAAATTTAAAATCACCTAATTTTTCTCTTTAAATGATACATTTTCTCAATTTAAACATTTGATATGTCATCTCTGTTCTATTCTGAATAAAATATAGAATTTTGAAACTTCCACATCATTGCATTCCGTTTTCATTTACAATTTGTACTTTGTCCCAACTTTTTTGGAATCGGGGTTGTATATATATATATATATATATATATATATATATATATATATATATATTTATTCTCACTGTATATATATTCTGCACTTTATTAAACTGTATACTTCTGCACATACGTCCACCTCCCTCGCGTATGTGACAAGGAGATTATTCCATATGACTTTGAACCAATGTGAAGTAGAGAAGAGTTGGAAAGACGACAGGATAAGGACTAGTCCATCATGCTGGTATTTACGTCATTACTGTCGCACAATTAAAACATGCTAGATCAGGCGGCTGGTGGGTTTTCAAAATAATAAATACATGCATGTATTTTTGTGATAAATGCATATTATACTGAGCGCATTTCCCACATAATCCTCACTAAGGTTTCAGATAGCACTACAAAATGGCGTCCCCACTATGTAGTGAGTAGGGAGCAATTTTGGACACAGAAAACTTCTGGCTTGATTATGTCAGCATTTGAAGGAGGTGTCTTTTGACAATGTTAGTAGATGCTGGTCACTTTGATTTCCGCTGTACGTTTTACTTACATCCTATGAAGTCTTGCACAGGTCTCGCCGAATCTTGTTTACGGCCATTGCTTTGACATATGGACTGATATATTACATAGCATATTTCAAACACTCATAACTTGCTATAGTAGTGATAAAATAGCTGTCAGAAATGCATTCCTACATTTTATAAAATGAGATAAATAGAATTTTGATAAAAAATTTGCCTTCAGTTCCCCTTTAATTGAGGTGCATTTAAAATGTGGTAAATGGAAGCTATGGTAAGAGATAAAATGGGCAAATTCACATACACATCAGGATCTGGTAGAACTGCAGGGAACTGATCAGAATTTTAGTGCTTTTACAGCTTCAGCTCCGCTCTCCTATGTCAAGTCTGTTTGTATAGCACTTTTAACAATAGACATTGTCCCAAAGCAGCTTTACAGAATCTGAATGACCCAAAAGATGAGCCAATTTTATCCCTAATCTATCCCCAATGAGCAAGCCTGTGACGATGGTGGCAAGGAAAAACTCCCCCAGACAACACGAGGAAGAAACCTCGAGAGGAACCAGACCCAAAAGGGAACCCATCCTCACCTGGACAACAACAGACAACATGACTATAACATTAACAGTTTTAACATGAAGTTAGTTTCATTGATGTTATAACTCTTCATTAATGGAAACTTGAGTGCAAAACTGTTCATGACAACTGCAGTCCTAAAGTTAGCAAGTCAACTGTAGTCCTCAGCCATAAAAGCATTACTGTAAGTGTCCAGAGCGTCTTCCAAGTGTGACTTCCAACTGTCCATCTAGGGCCATCCTCCACAGGAGCGATGTAATGAGACTCCAACCAGACAGATAATGGTTAATTTTGCTAGTATTAAATAGGAATCTAGGATATCTAGAATCTATGTACCTGGAGCCTCGCAGAGGAATGCTGACATTCATCCAAAACTCAACCCGATGCAGGATACGTTCCCTCCCCCCTCCTCCATCTTCTTCTCAGCCTCCAGAAACAGTGCCTGTGTCACCCTCTGGTGGTCAACAAGTGCAAGACCATAATCAACCCATAGACAGCTTGACAGCTTCTGTAAAACATACCTCCCCACCAGCCATGAACTGTGCCAAATGTCATCTCATCTCATCTCATCTCTAGCCGCTTTATCCTGTTCTACAGGGTCGCAGGCAAGCTGGAGCCTATCCCAGCTGTGCCAAGTGTTTGCAAAGATACTAGGTTTGGACTTCAGCAAGATCCAGGACAAGTTTCCTGAAGAAGAGGAACATGCAAACCACCCAGACTGGATGCATGCCAGTAATTGGGCCAATTGAGAGTTCGTTACTGGATTGCAGGATGCTGTCAGAACAAGATTTCCAGTCCAGATGGACATCACGCAAATAACAAGCTGTAAGCAGCAGGATAATGAGACAGTAACATAATATCTGCAGAGACATGTGTCGCAACAATGTGTGAGGTTCTAATACCAGCTTAAAATTCACCACCGTTAAGAAAATGGAGGAGGCAGCATAGAGTCATTTTTCGAAATTTTTTTTTTAAAAAGGGTTAAAAGATTTTATAAATGAATAAAAACTCATAAAAAGCAGTCTATAAAACAAACTACTCAATCCACTCTTCCCAATGGAATAAAGGGCACAGTAAATAGGGAGCGTCCAACCGTGTCCTGCCCACAGTCACAGGAGGGAGGGGAAAAAAAAAAAAAAAAAACACTTAAAACTTTCCGGCTTGCTTCTTTAACGAGTCCCCCCCCCGTGCAATGGCCAAGCATGGGCGTGATGCAAGCACCGACATCCAGTGGAAAGACAAGCTACAAAGTCCAACTCTATCTTCCTCACCCAGGCAGGTTTGCTGAAAAAAAAATAGCAAAGCAGTCCTCAGCACCCACGACACCCCAAATATACAAATGCCACACTCACACCATGATAGGCACAACCACTTCCCTGTATCTCGTCGTTTGTGTGCGTTGAGTCACTCATATGGCTGGCCCAAATCGTCCGGCTCGCTCGGTGTCCTTGCAGCCCACCGCACTTCTGCGTTTGGTAGCTGCCGCTCAGCTCCGCTCCAGCTGAGGAGGAAAACACTTCCTTAGCGCTGCTCACACCACTATGACATGGCTCAAGATCTCTCACACACAGGACATTCAGACTTTCCTTCACTTAGCTGGTATCTTGCGTTGTAGAAGTACAACTCCGGTGCCCAATCAAGCCAGGAAACTCGGGTCAGCCAGGTTCGCGCCGTTCCTCCTTCCCCCTAAACGAGCACACGCCGGACACCCGTCTTGCTCCCTCCATGCACTCTCCCCCTCTGATCCATTTTCAGTCGGGATATATGGGCCTCTGCCAGCACCTGTCCAATTAACAATTACCAGTTTCCACGCCCAACCTGCTCTGAGCAAAGGGGAAGTCAGCTCGCAGCAATGATCAGCTGCTGGATTTAAGTAGTTTTGCGTGATCGGTCCCACAATTGAAAGAGTCACTACACGCCCACCAGAAAGTGTCCAAAAAAAATCATAAACACGACAAACAAAAAATTAAAACACTGCAAACAATATATACTCACAGCAAAGGAATACAGCAAACTAATACACACAACACAAAATCAAACCAAAACATACATTTAAAGGCGCTACTCAATTTGGGAATTTGGGCAAGTGATCACAGCAAAGATGTTCTCTTTTGACATTTTCCCCCCTCTTTAATACAGGTCATCCCGACCATCTACTCTGGGTCATTCCTAACTGGGGGTACTCCCAAATTGGCTCGTTGGGAGCGACGCACACTAGGCAGATTTAATGCATGGGATAAGGGTGCTTGTTCTGTTGAGGGGTCAGATGTCAGATCTAATGCATGGGATAAGGGTGTTGGTTCTGTTGAGGGGTCAGGTGGACGAACCAAAGCTGGTACCTCAGTATTCACCGTGGGTGGCAAATTGCCACCTGTCAGTCTTGGGAGCCACCATGTTGGAAGGGGTAGGGCACGAGGCTGGTCGACCATCATGGGTCCTTGGGCCTCCAGCACTCTTCCGTCCTACAACACATTTAAGGGGCAAGGCCTAAGATCATTACGGTGTATAGTCCGAGTTGGGGCATCTTTACCTTCAGGCCGGAGGATATAGACAAGGTGGTTCTCCCACAAGGGTCTGACCACTACAAATGGTTCTGGGGACCACCTGAAGTTCAACTTCCCTCTTGCCCTTCTGCGGAAGTTACGGATAAAGACCCGTTCTCCTGGAAGTAAAGGTGCCAGCTTGGCTCGCCGGTTGTATCTGGTCTGGTCCAATCCCTGTCTATGCTGCGTCCACGTCTGTGCTGTCTGATAAGCATGGTTAAGGGCTTCTTGGTGCCTCTTCACCCATCCGGACAGAGTATGAGACCCGGTCGCAGACTGCAACCCGGTCACCCAGTCAACGGGGAGTCTGGCATGCCGCCCAAAGACCACGTAGTGGGGAGTCATACCCGTAGTGCCATGGATGGTATTGTTGTACGCCTGGACAAGAGCAGGTAACTGGTTAGGCCACTGAGCTTGTTCTGTCTCGGTCAGAGAGTTGAGGAGCCCCAACAAGGTTTGATTGAACCTCTCGCAGACTCCATTACCTTGGGGGTGGTTAGCTGTCGTGCAATTCTTCTGGCATCCGTACAGCTGGCAGAGCTCCTTCATCAGGGATGACTCAAATGCTGCACCCCTATCTGTCAGGATTCGTTCAGGGCAGCGAAAGATGTAAATCAGATGGTTATACAGGGCTTGGGTGGTGGTATTGGCTGATTGATCTCTGGTGGGCACTGCTAGGGCATACTTAGAGAATAAGTCAGTTATAACTAAAATATAGGGATATCTATCCTCTTGCTGCCCCAGCGAGAGGTAGTCCACCCCAACAACCTCAAACGGGTAAGTAGTAGTAATTGGGACAAGGGGTGCTCTCACCTCTGGGCCTGGCTTCGAGAGGACGCATTGAGGGCAGGCAGTGGTCCACTCCTTCACCTCCTGGGTCATTCCTGGCCAGTAACAACGCTGCTGTAGGGCTGCCAAAGTCCAGTCCGCACTAGGGTGGCCCATGCGCTGATGATAGGTCTCCCACACCTTTTTGGTAGCTTTTTCAGGGATGATGACTTGGAAGTTCTCCAGTCCAGCACCAGCCTCCTTGTGCAGCCTTCCCAGAGTGCCATCGCGCACCACGATCTGGTCCCACTCTCTGCATAGCCGTTTCGCATACGGAGGTAGCGGGTCGCGCGCCTCAGTCGGTGGCACTCCCTGTTCTTTCCACTGCAGCATTTGGCTCAGCACCGGGTCTTGGCCCTGTTGTTCTGCCCAGGTCCCATTGTCTTCCACAGCCACCTGGTTGACATGCACAGACGCCCCCCCTTCGGAACTTGGCAGCCTGGACAAGGCATCTGCATTCCGATTCCGGGTCCTTGGGTGGTATTTGACTGTGTATTTGAAGTTCGCTATCTGTGCCACCCATCGCTGCTCCACCGCACCCAGGCGGGCTGTGTCCAGGTGCACCAGTGGGTTATTGTCTGTGAACACAGTGAAATCAGCACCATACAGATAATCTTTAAATTTTTCAGTCACTGCCCATTACAGGGCTAACAACTCTAACTTGAAAGAACTGTAATTTTGATCATTACATTCTGTTGGTTGCAGACTTCGGCTGGCATATGCGATTACTCTTTCTTTGCCCCCTTGGACCTGGGCTAATACAGCCCCAAGACCTTCCAAACTGGCATCAGTATACAGCCGGAAGGGTTGGGTAAAATCTGCATATGCCAGTATGGGTGCACTGAGTAAAGCTTCTTTCTAGTGTTCAAAGGCTTGCTGGCATGGCAGTGACCAGTCAATAGAGGCATTCTTGCCATATATGGCAGTACCACGAGTTAGGGCATTCAAAGGAGCAGCTATTTTTGAAAATGCAAGTATAAACCGACGATAGTAGCCGGCAAAGCCGAGGAAGGACTTCACCTGCTTCACATTCTGGGAGACTGGCCAATCATTTACTGCTGCAGTTTTCGCTGGGTCCGTAGCCACACCTTCCTCACTGATAACATGCCCAAGGTAAGTTACCTGACGCTGGAATAAGCGGCACTTGGTAGGCTGCAGTTTCAACCCATGCTGATGGAATCGCTGGAACACTTCTGCTAGATGACGCAAGTGGCTGCTGAAATCAGGTGAGAAAATTACAACATCATCCAAATAAATGAGTAAATAGTCATTCACGAGGTTACCTAGACAATGCTGCATTAGTCTTTGAAATGTGGCAGGGGCATTACACAGTCCAAAGGGCATTAGGTTGAATTCATACAAGCCACAAGGAGTTGTAAAAGCAGTCTTTTCTCTGTCTAGGGCAGGGGTGTCAAACCTGATCCATAAAGGGCCTTGTGGCTGCAGGTTTTCATTCCAGCCATGCAGCAGCACACCTGACTTGGCTCATTCAATCAACTGAACTGTCTTCACACAGTCAAATACTTGCAGCCACACCCACCCTTGATTAAAGGGTGGGTGTGTCAGTTGATTGAATAAGCCAAATCAGGGTGCTGCTGCATGGCTGGAATGAAAACCTGCAGCCACACGGCCCTTTATGGATCAGGTTTGACACCCCTGGTCTAGGGGGTGCATTTCTACCTGCCAATAGCCGCTTGCTAAATCCAGGGTGGAATACCATTTAGCAGCTTTAAGGCTGGTCAATGACTCCTCAATACGAGGTAATGGGTAAGCATCTGTGTGTGTGAGGGCATTTAACTTCCTATAATCTACACAAAATCGCCAGCTTCCATCTTTTTTCTTGACAAGCACAATTGGGGCAGCCCATGGGCTTGCACTCTCACTCACCACCCCGCTATCAGCATATTCTGCAGCAGTGATCTCAACTCTGCGTAGAGAGTAGGTGGAACAGGACGATACCTCTCCCGGCTTGGGGGCGCGGACCCAGTGGGTATCTGATGTTTCACAACACCAGTGCAGCCAAATCTTCGTCATGGCGGGCAAACACCTTTGCCCATTTTCTCAATAGGTCAGTCATCTCCCCCTGCTGGGCCTCGGTCAGTCCATCTCCCTGCAAGGACAACACTGGAGGAGAAGCAGTGACATCACCCCCTTCTGTAACACCCATTTGCCTCACCTCGACCTCCACGACATCCACCCCGATGTTGTGGAGGACCAACTCCCGTTCACCTTGGATGTCGGCTGCGATCACTTCTGTTACTTCAGCCAGCGGTCGCCGTTGGGGAACCTCCACAGGATACGGGTTGGGGTTGCACAGCCGGCAGGCCACTCGCCCCCCATGCAGTGTAGTCACGATGCGGGCCACACACCACTCCGCACTACTATCTGAAAGGGGCTCTACCATCACATTACAGGACCATTTAGGAGGATGGTCAGATACCTGTGTCCACAGGATCATCTCGGACTGGGGTGGAATGACGACTGGTGACTGTCTTGGTCACACCCTGGAAAGAAGGGAAAGGGGGTGTGGTAGTAATTCTGCAGCACTCTGTAAATGCTCAGGCCCATGCTTGCCCTTCAACCAGTGGCATCGTGGTCTTGAAGGCAGACAATCCTGGGTGGCTCCTTTGGGCAAGAGCAGACCACACAGGTTTAATAATGTTCATGCCAAGTATACCCCGGTCTGGCCCTAAACAGTCATCATTTACAATTATTACCCCTTTACTGGGGAGATGTATACTTCCCACCATACAGTCGACCAGCACGTAGCCCACGTATGGAATTTTCAGGCCGTTGGCCACCCGCAGAGTCAACCAGGGGGCCTGATCAATGTTGGTCAAGCAGGTGTCCTCCAGGTACTTCTTAAACAGACGTTGACTCAGTAGAGTGACCTGCGAACCAGTATCAAGCACAAACGGTATAGGTTTTCCATTCATTTTTATGCATACATCAGGGCACTCACCTATCAAAGCAGACTTGTGATGTACTATGGGCTCCGCATCCTGGGTGACCACCCCCACTACTTGGCCCTCAGCCGCAGGGGATTCTAAAAATCCCGCCACCTGGATGGCCCTCGGGGGCAACGCCGTTGTACATGTCCTGCTTCACCACAAGCCCGAGAGATGGGACGGCCTTGCGCATCCCACTGGTAGGAGGGTGCTGACCCAAAGCGTGGCCACATCTGTGTAGCTGGTGCTCTGGCCACAGGCTGATCTCTAGGTGGTGCATGGGTCATGGGCAGTAATTCTCTGCTGGCAAACTGAGCTTTTACCTCCTCCATGAGGCTAGCAGAGAAGACCTTCATCTGCGCCTTCATTTCTCCTATCAGTTCCTGCCGCAGATCTGCACATATCTGGTCCTTTAGCAACCCAATGCCAGCTGTGGTGTCTCTAAGCATGGGAGCCGTGACTCTGTGTAACAGGGTGGCCTCCTCCCCCTCCTGCAGTTCATGCTCCAGAGCTCTTGCTTCATTGCAGACAGTAGCGAAAGTCATACGGTCATCCCACCAGATCTGTTGGCTTAATTCCTGTTTGATAGGCCCTGTGTGCAAGCCCACCATCAGTTGGTCAAGTAGGAGATCGTCCCCCTCTTCTGTGCCACCTGCATCTCGTTCTCGCCATCTGAAAAACAGCTCTCATGGTCTTAGTATAAAAGCATTTACACTATCCTCCTTTTGTTGTTTACAATTGAAAAAATCTGCCCTCAACTTTGCTTTGGTGGCTGATTTGGAATAAAGTTTTTGCAATGCTTCTAATACTTTTTGTCCCGTGTTCTTATTTCTGGATTCTACAAGTTGCAGTTCTCGTTTGGCCTCTCCTTCCAGGGCACCCAACAGAAAGTCTGCCTGCTGTTCTGAGTTAAGTCCTTGGGCCCTCAGCATAGCCTCCACCTGACCCTGCCATTCTGCAAATTTTGATTTGTCTCCATCAAATTTTGGGATCCAAGCAGCTCCCATAAACCATGGCATAACGAACTGCACTGTAATAGGAGGGTTAGCACTCTGTGCTTGCGAACTGCTACTACTCTGTGCCGTCTCCATTTTTCAACAGTGGTGCTGGATCCTGCTGACTACGCCACTAATTTGAGTGTCACAACAATGTGCAAGGTTCTAATACCAGCTTAAAATTCACCACCGTTAAGAAAATGGAGGAGGCAGCATAGAGTCATTTTTCGAAAAAAAATTTTTTTAAAGGGTTAAAAGATTTTATAAATGAATAAAAACTCATAAAAAAGCAGTCTATAAAACAAACTACTCAATCCACTCTTCCCAATGGAATAAAGGGCACAGTAAATAGGGAGCATCCAACCGTGTCCTGCCCACAGTCACAGGAGGGAGGGAAAAAAAACCACTTTTAAAACTTTCCGGCTTGCTTCTTTAATGAGTCCCCCCCCCCCCCCCCCGTGCAATGGCCAAGCACGGGCGTGATGCAAGCACCGACATCCAGTGGAAAGACAAGCTACAAAGTCCAACTCTATCTTCCTCACCCAGGCGGGTTTGCTGAAAAAAATAGCAAAGCAGTCCTCAGCACCCACGACACCCCAAATATACAAATGCCACACTCACACCACGATAGGCACAACCACTTCCCTGTATCTCGTCGTTTGTGTGCTTTGAGTCACTCATATGGCTGGCCCAAATCGTCCGGCTTGCTCGGTGTCCTTGCAGCCCACCGCACTTCCGCGTTTGGTAGCTGCCGCTCGGCTCCGCTCCAGCTGAGGAGGAAAACACTTCCTTAGCACTGCTCACACCACTATGACACGGCTCAAGATCTCTCACACACAGGACATTCAGACTTTCCTTCACTTAGCTGGTATCTTGCGTTGTAGAAGTACAACTCCAGTGCCCAATCGAGCCGGGAAACTCGGGTCAGCCAGGTTCGCGCCGTTCCTCATTCCCCCTAAACGAGCACACGCCAGACACCCGTCTTGCTCCCTCCGTGCACTCTCCCCCTCTGATCCATTTTCAGTCGGGATATATGGGCCTCCGCCAGCACCTGTCCAATTAACAATTACCAGTTTCCACGCCCAACCTGCTCTGAGCAAAGGGGAAGTCAGCTCACAGCAATGATCAGCTGCTGGATTTAAGTAGTTTTGTGTGATCAGTCCCACAATTGAAAGAGTCACTACACGCCCACCACAAAGTGTCCAAAAAAAATCATAAACACGACAAACAAAAAATTAAAACACTGCAAACAATATATACTCACAGCAAAGGAATACAGCAAACTAATACACACAACACAAAATCAAACCAAAACATACATTTAAAGGCGCTACTCAATTTGGGAATTTGGGCAAGTGATCACAGCAAAGATGTTCTCTTTTGACTCATGCAGTACATGCAAAGAAGATGCAGCAAAGACAGAGGGAAAAGGACACCACTCTTCACAGGGCCATGTTTACAATGGTCTTCGAGGTGCAAGTTACAGAAGTAAATCAGGAGCAGGACACGGAAGGGCATGTGGAAAAGGTCGTGGGAGAGGAAGAGGTTGACAGTGTTGGGATGGCTGCTTCATTTGTGGCTCACTTAATCACTGGCGTGACCAAATGTCCACATTATCTAAGCAGTCCCAAGACTACTGAGATGGAGGACTGACCACCAGTTCTAGTCGCTCAAGCTTCTTGCAATGAACAGTCTGCATTGCACTCACCACTTGCTACAGCCTGCACAGAGAATAGAGAAAGTAAACAAATAGGTATGTATGCATTATACACTGATGAATTATGCTTGAAAATGCCAATATTTTCTCTAACTGTTTCTAATAAGCTTTTAGATTTCTTAGTAGGTTCAGGAGCAGGACACTCTGTCATTAGATCCTCAGAGTTTTCTACACAGCCAAAGATCAGCAACTGATCCCAGCTCACTGTGGGTGCCTCTGGACAGCAGGTCCTTAAGAAATTTATTGAGCCACTCCTCTGTAGACTGGGTGAGTCTGAAACATTTGAGTTTTCATTTTATTGTCTCATTATTGCCCAGTAAATGTGCTAGGGAGGGATCTGATGCACAGATTAGGCATAAGTCTTCCAAGTACCCCAGATGGGTTACAGGTGGTGCAAATCCCAGATGAGGAAAGTGCAGTCATGAATAATGGTTAAACTAGAACCATCTCCACCCCTTTATGTGTATGAGTGGAGGCTGGCACCCTCAGATGTTCTGAATATGAATCGGGAGCTGACTGAGATGGTAAAAACACGCACTAGCCCAATTAATACTGATTATATGCAATCAGAAAGCTTACATTGCACCACTCACAGTAGCCACAGGCACCCAGATGTATGTCTGAGTAGTTCTGAGTACTTCTGGACTGGTTTAAGGAAGGTAGAAGATGCAAGAAACTGTTATTAAAGAAGTTATTTTGGAACAATCAGAATTCATTTATTTATTTGGATCTTCAACAAACATACATAAAGCATAAAAAAGCAAAAATACTTGAAATAGGAAATATGAAAGATCCAGGGGACCTACATTAAGGTAATGAAAATAAAACCGCTATCATGCAGGCCACCTTAGGCTCCCTGCAGGAACATAAAATATTTGTAATTAACTTTTTTTAGATTTTTATAATATGATGTTTAAGTTTGTGGTAAAATTCATATTTGACTTATCTTGATAAATTTACACATAGCAATGTCACTTTTGAACAATCTTGCATATATAACATACTTAAGCATTATACATAATAGTAGGCATGCAGTCAGTGGTGTATAAACAATATTATTTTATATAGATGAAGAACATCTATCTAGAACATGTATAACAATTCATAATATTACAGCTCACACTATAGTTCTGAATGATATAGCGTTTAACATATGAAGAGAACCCTTGAAGACTGTGTGTATGAACCTTTTCTAGAATGATTTTTGGTGTGGATTTAATAGTTTGAGGTAGATCATATCTAACATTTTTCAGCAAATTTGTGTTTAGTTCTTGGTTGATAAATTTGACTTGAGCGTGTTTTATGAATTGGAGTTACAATATTAAAAGGTAGAGATTGAAAATAGCTGGGAAGAGTGTCTTCATAATATTTGAAATAGAATTTAAGCTTCTGTAAGTAGAAAATATCTTCAAGCTTCAACAAATGGAGGTTCTTAAACAAGGGTTCTGTATGACAATTATATTTAGCACATGAAATGACTAATAATTTTCTTCTGAATCTTGAAAATCCGTTCACAATTAAATCCCCAAAGTAAGATACCAAAGTTTATATGTGATAACACAAGAGAATTGTAAATCTTTATTTTTGCATCAAGGGGTAAAATATTTTTTAATCTGTTTAGTATGCCTAAAGTTTTAGAAATTTTGTTTGCAATTTTGTCAACATGATCTTTCCAATTGAGGTTTTCATTTATTGTTAGACCAAGAAAATTGAATGTACTGACTCTTTCAATAGAAGTATTATTTATTTGGAGATCAATGTGCCCAACTGATTTTTGTGGTGTATGAAATACAATGAATTTAGATTTATTAACATTCAGTGATAACTTATTCAACAGCAACCAGTTGTTTACTTTCTGTAATTCATCATTTACTGTAGAAATGTTTGTAATTTGTTTATTATTTAAATCTATTTTGACAGTTGTTTGTAAGGTTGTGTCATCTGCATATATTATGAATGAGAAAAGCTTACTACTTGCTGTTATATCATTCATATAAATAATAAAAAGTAGGGGGCCAAGAATGGATCCTTGGGGAACACCTATATTTAAAGATTGATGAGACGAGTTATGATCTTCAAATGATACATATTGCTTCCGATTGGATAAATAGTTTTTCAAGAGTAATAGAGATAGACCTTGTATTCCATAATGACTTAGTTTAATTTTAAGTATAGTATGATCTAAGGTGTCAAACGCTTTAGAAAGGTCTAAAAAAAAAACTAAGTGGTATATTATTATCATCAAGTTCATAGATAAGTCGATCAGTTAGTTCAAGAGCTGCAAATTCTGTTGAGTCATTAGATCGGAAGCCATATTGAGAATTTATAAATAATTTATTAGCATGAAAATAGTCATAAAGTTGATTATATATAATTTTTTCAAATATTTTTGACATAGCAGGAAGTAATGAAATGGGGCGGTAGTTTGAGAACTGTTTCATCATCTTTTTTATAGACAGGAGTGACTTTGGCTATTTTTAACAAATTTGGAAAAATACCAGTGGTTATCATTTGATTAACTATAGTTAAAATTGGTGACAATAGTACAGATTTAATACTTAATAGCTTTGTAGATATTTCATCGAATCCATAACTGGTTTTAGGTGCTAACTTATCTATAATTTTTTCAATGTCATTCTGAAAAACAGTGTGAAAAGAAAGTTTACAATGAACATTAATTTTTAGGTATTTTTTAAAGTCAAGTGGATTGGATGATGTTAGGCCTTTTGCTAAATTTCCTCCAATATTAATTAAAAAAAAGTCATTAAATTTTTCAGCAATAGTTAATTTGTCAGTTATAATTGTCATTATCTCTGAAATAAATTGGAAAATCTTTTTTACTTGGCCTATTGAGAATATTATTTATTGCTTTCCAAGTTTTTTTAATATCTGACTTATACTTGTCAAAAAGCTGGTTGTAATATTTACACTGACAGATGCAGATAAGTTTCCTAATGATGTTGTTGTAAGTATCTAAATTAGTTTTAGCTTTAATGTACTCTTGAGATTCAGGGTCTGTTGATTTTTTTATTCTATATAATTTATCTCTGTATTTTATTGATCTTAAAATGCCTTCAGTCATCCATGCTGATTTTTTGTGTTTATACTTGTTGAATTTGACTATTTTCATAGGAAGATGCTTTTTCTTAGCTTGTTGTATGACATCGTGTAGTAGTAAATATGTCTCATTTGGATCAACATTATTGTCTGTATTAATATTATGCTTTTGCAAAAGAGATGCAATTTCATCTTTAAATTTGTTGATGGTCTCAGTGTTTTGCAGTGATAGGCTAACATATTTTGATCTTTGTTTAGTGATAAGGTTGTTGTCTAAAAAAGTAAAATATGGTTGATGATCTGAAAATTTAGTCAATAATATACCAGAACTAGTGCTAATGGTTTCTTCAGATAATTTACAGAAAAAGTTATGAGGCTACCATGTTTATTTGAGAAACGTGTTGGAAGAGTGATTTTTGGGTAGTAACTATAGCTTGTCAGCATATCAAAGTAGTCACTGATGTGATTTTTTGAGTTAACTTTAAGTAGGTCAATATTGTAGTCACCAGCCAGTATTATATTACTATTTTTATCTAATTGGTTTAGTATAGTTGAAAGTTCAGAAGTAAAACTGGAGTAATCTGCAATTAGTTCTCTTGGGGGCCTATAAATATTAACAATGATTATTGGTTTTTCTTAGAACCTTTGTGACTTACTTTGATAACCTGCCCTTCCCATGTAGAAAAATAATCTAATTTCATCAAAGTTTCATAGTCAAAGTCACTGTGTATATAAGTAACGAGACCACCATACTGGCTACAGGATTTGGGTTGATCCAACATTACATAGTTTAACTGTAATTGTGATTTATCAGATTTTGCAGACAGCCAGCTTTCTTGTATGCATATAACACTGAAGTGAAAATCAATTACTTGTAAGGATTCTATAAACAGATTAAATTCATTAAATTTTGCATTAATTGATTGAATATTAGTGCTAAATATTACAAATACATTTTTCTTTTTATCAGTTAAATCCTTGAATGCATCATAGTCATAATAAGGTGAATGTTTTATAAGCTCAATTTGGTGATCTTCATCATCATCTGATACATTACTATGCATTATGTGAGTTAGACAATTACATTCAACACCACCTGCATGTTTTAAAATATTATCCAGGATCATAACTTATGTAAGGTAATGAAACAAAATGTGACAAAATCAATAACATTATGATAAAGCATTTGTACAATAAGCCAAAAGTGTAAAATGTTGCATAAACAAAGAAACCTGCAAAGGAGGACACTAGTAAGAAATACAATATAAAATAGTACAGGTAACAATAAATTGGAACACACATGCAAGTGAACCAATAACAGCTACATACAATTGCTGACATGCATTTATTCATTTGAGTCGATGCTTACACTGTGTCAGTGTGGTTCTTAATCCTGTATGATCTGATGCTTCAATACTGAAATAAGCTAAACTAGAGATCATGACATTTGCAATTGGTATTATTTGTGAGACACACTAATTGTTTGAAGGAGTACATTAGATTATTCAACAGACTGATTGCTTCAACACAATATTTGATAAACAAATCAGTACATATATGTGTATGGCAGACAGTTTTACATATGTTCATTAATACACAAGTATTTAATAGGTAGTTTAAATAAAATATGAGAAAAAAAACTAATATACCTCATATATAATGACTAACATAATATTTGACAAATAATTAAGTGCTTTATAAGGGCACCCGGCACATAATATTATTTGACTGATACTATTTTACTTGTGGGCTCAGGTTAGATGTTCCCTGACTTTCATTAGGATACGCCCCAAATTGTTGCGACCATCCCACTTATCTCTGTTAAAGACAATTTTGTTTCATAGCACAATCCCACATCCCCAGAATTTGTCATTCTTTGATGCTTCTACGAGCTCATTTGAACCAGTTTGTATCAGGAAGTTCATTATGGAGTCATTCTGTTGAAATTTCTTCATACACACATCATGCATAATGTCAATACAGTTCTTTTCCCATTCAGATCTGTTGTAGTTTTTGACTTGTTGTCCAAGCCTGTGGCATTCAGAAGGTGTAGATGCTTTTCTCACTTCTGCAGCACTCTTATGGTCATTGAAAAATGAGCATTTCTTGTACTGAAACAGCTGTTCTGCAAAATGGTACACAAAGCCATCTTCTGTTATGGGAGATTTGTAAAAATTAGACTGGCACCTGAGTAAAAGGCGGTGATATTGTCTTTGGATGGAGAGAAGATTTTGTGAGGATGGAGGTCATCTGGGAGCCTAGAGAGTGTCTCTGTGGTGTAGATATGACCATCAATGTTTAGCTTATCTACACTGAGTATTGCCCTTTTTCCCTGTTTACGTGCCTCAGTGAGGATAGGTCGCAGAATTTGCCTGCGGTTTTGTATTGCAACTGGAAAGTCTTCATCCACAAAAACATTAGTCCCTTTCAGCTCATGCCTTGCATTCCACACATTTTCCCGATCACCATACCAGTGAAATTTCACAATAATTGTCCGAGGTCTTCTAGAAAGATTTTGTTTTGTGCCAAGCCTATGACATCTCACAATGCGAATGTTATCCACAGCAGACATTTTCATTTTTTCCTTCAGAACTTGTCGAACTTTATCCTGACATTGTGCCCATGTCTCCCCTTCACTCTCAGGTATGCCATTAAACAAGAGATTGTCTCTGCGAGATTGTGCCTCAAGTTTATAGATATACTCTCTCAGCTCTTTATTTTCACTTTTGAGAGTGGACATTTCATCATAGATCTTACTTACGGAATCAGTGCAGCTGTTGACCTTAGCTTGTAGTTCAATGAAGTCCTCCTGTGTATATCCAAGTGAATTTGTTATATCAATCAGCTGGTGAAAAACAAAATCCAGAGCTTTTGTAAGATATTCCAGCTTAGCTTTGGTGTTAGAGTTGCCAGGGTCAGGCCCAATATCACTGGTGTATGTGTCTATGTCTCCCACCTGTTGTATATGCTTTGCTAACATACTGGACTGCAGCCTATTTCTTACAGGGTCATTAATCTGATTTCCCTGATGATTATATCCAACTACTTTATTACTTCTATTTTTACTCATATTTGCTGCTTTGTCCATATAAGAAAGTTTCAAATCACATTCAGATTAACAGTAGAAAAACCTCACTTAAGCACAGAGCTGAAATTCAAAACAACCTGCTGGCAGCCATCTTGAATCAGGCTGGAGTCCTGTGTCGGTCAATCACAGGCGCACAGCATTTGCATAACCACCAAACGATTATCAACTAGTGTTTAATTCACACACAGCTTTGCATGTGTCATTGGCAAAACAACAAGGGGATAGGTGGAAGGATTTTGGCCCATGGGTGTTGAAATGTGTAAATGCAAGTGATTGGCAATATTCAAGAGTACTGTACAGTAAAAACATGAATGCATTTCAAATGAATTTGGATTTCATTGTCGCTGTAAAGAAAGACAGTGTTAAATGGTGAGAAACCTGTGCCGGGGACGTGGTCAGGATGGTAACTTACTAAACTTACAGTTGACTCCCCATGTTTAGCAGAGGTCCCTAAACAGCTTTGGGCACACGGCAAACATGACGTAGAGCTGATAAAGGAGTATTGAGTCAGTGGTGATCACCCCAAAATCTGATTTTAGACCCTGTAAGTTCCAGTATCCCCTGAAACCTGAAGCCATAGAGGGCATTAGGCTCATGTTCAATTCTTTAAAGGCAGCAGGGGTAATTGTAGATTGCCCTAATTTGTGCGCACTCCTGTTTTTCCCAGTTAAGAAATACACTGAGCAAGGCCAACCCACTGAGTGGAGATTTGGACAAGACCTACAGGCTGTAAGCACTCAAGCTCCTAATGTTCTTAACCCCCATATTATTCTTTCATAAGTGCCACCAAATAGTACACATAGTAAGTGTAATGAAAATGTTTAAGTGTTCAAGAAGATTTTAAACATTTAAGTTTAAATGTGTAATTTCTACCATCTAAGCAAAAATATTTTTGCTTTGATAGAGAGAGAGGCAAACAGAGGAGGATGAAGGGGAACCATCAGAGATGGAGGAGAAAGAGAACAGTGAAGGTAAGGCTAGTGAGGCATCACGGCGTTTCGGTGGGAAGTGTGCAAAAGGGCGTGCCTGCACTTGAAGCACCAAAATACGTCAAGAATAGTGAAGTGTCACCTCCTAATAGTACCTATCACTGTTTCTCTGTCTGACTATGCTTGAGAGATATGATGGTGAAAATGATGCATGCCAAGATTACCAGATGAAGATGGATCCAGAGGCTGTATGAGAGGACCCCCCACTTTCTCGAATGTGGATAATGATGAACTATAGATATTTTTGCTTATGCTTATTGTTGGCTGAAGAAATAACATGATAGTTATGCTTGATTTATATAATGTGAATCTGCATATTTTCCTATCTGTTAATTTGCCATTTGTGTAGAGATGCCCATGTCTCACAAAAACAGTAATATAATCCAGGGGTCACCAAACTTTTTTCTCTGGGGGCCACATTGTCGTTCCTGACTGTGATGGGGGGCCGGGGTTGGGTCAGCTATATCACATAGAATTGTATGACCCAGACAAATATGACCACCAGCAGGCCTCATTGTGTAGTAGAGATTACTAGCCTGGCACGGCCATCCCCACAACTATACCCACTATTATATCCCCACTATTATATCCACACTACTATATCCCCACTACTATATCCACACTACTATATCCCCCACTACTATATCAACACTTGATTCCTGGCACATATTTGCTTATCTTTACTAGTGGTTTGCAAAAGTAGTAATCGAGTCTTCACACTTTGTTTTAATTTGAAATACCACAGATATTCAATTTATTTGTTTTCTAATAAAAATAACATCAAAGCTGTCAAGATAAGAAACATCTGCCTATTTGAGGTGATTGACACTGGCAAAGGTGAGTGGAAAATGATAAATTGTAGGTAGGCCTGTTGATATTATTAATAATATAAATAATAATTGTATGCAGCACTTAATAAAGGTCAAATAAATAGGCCTATAAAATAAATACATTTTAAAAAACAGTGAAATTATAATAATATGAGCAATAGATCACAGCAGTTGTGCTGTGACCTGCACGTCATTGCTCTCATCCATGGCCAAAGCAAAAAACTTGAATTCTGACACTCTCTCATTCAGCTGGTCATACATGTTGTCCCCCAAATCTTCGGTTCGCCTGGTCATAGTAGGTGCGGAGAGACTCGCCGCATCGAGCGCATCCTTCTTGTCGGGACACATCTCCTCGGCCACAGCAAGCATGCATACTTTAACAAAGTCCCCATCAGTAAACGGTTTTCCATGGGTAGCTAGTAGGTGAGCTACCTTATAGCCAGCTCGGACAGCAGCCTGGTTGATCTGGGTTTGGCGAAGGAATCCATTCTGTTGTGCAGCCAGTCCGCATTTCATCCTCCGAATCCTGTCTTCTCTTGTTTGCCCTCACAAACTAACATACTCTTTGTGGCAGGTTTCATAGTGACGACGCAGATTATATTCTTTGAAAACCGGCACACTTTCTTTACATACAAGACAAACTGCACGGTCCTTACACTGAACGAAAAAATAATCGGTGGTCCACTGTTCTTTAAAAACTCTGCACTCTCTGTCAGCTTTTCGCTTACCGCTCGCCATTTTGCTGTCCTGAACACTGACAGTTCTCTGCGCATGCGCTGCCTGTCACTGCTTGATTGCGAGCATATGACGAAAATTCGGAAAATATGAATAGTTCATTTTATAACTAAATATCAATTTTAATTGATAAAATCAACAAAATACAAGATGCAGACATGTTATTATTTGCCAAAAAGCAATTTAAAAAAATAGGCCATGACCACTTTTGGGGATTGGCTCATAGGGCTGGTTCAAGTGATGGGGGGCAGAGGGGCTGGGGGGCCGGTCAAAGGGGGGTGGCGGGCCGGATCTGGCCCGCGGGCTGTAGTTTGGTGACCCCTGATATAATCGTTTTCATTTCCCTGTTAATGAAGTGCCTGTTGAAAACCTGTATAGAAGGAATCTGAAACAGAAAATATGTATTAGGGGAAAGTCTTTTGCTTTATTATAGTTATCAGTGAATTGATATAAGGGGGAATGTGTAGAGGAAAAATATAATTTTTAGACAATTCTTATGATTTTAGTGATCTTTAGAAAAATAAGCTTCAGAGACACTGTGTCTCATTTTTATATAAGATGAAGAATGTTGTTTTGTGTTACACTGTTCTATCCTACAAGGTTATCTTAAGCTTGCTTACATAGCAGAGATAAAGATAGCAGAGGAGATGCCCCTGGCCATGAGAGGAGATCAACAGGGGCATCTGTTCTGATCTGATATGCAAGTTCATGCTAAGCTGTATAAAACGGGGTGTATGAATTCAGAGGGTACTTCTCTGGGTGAAAAGCTGTGAATTTCATTTTGGAGAAGCCCTCTTGAAAGGGGATTAATAAACTCATATTTCTGTCTGCTTTCTTCCCAACAGCCTCAAGTCTTATTTGATTGTATTTGAAATTTGATTGTAAGACACACAGGTCATGAGATATGGACCAAAATATAAAACCCTGAGCAATAGCCCCACCATTGGGCCCATCTTGCTTGCCTGAATATTGCCCAGGAGTACTACCTGTTGACCAAGTTTCATATCTGTAGGACGTAAGATTTATATATGTTGGACTGAGAGCATGCACTGTGACAGCCTTGGTAAAGCTATAGATAAGGTTCATAGAGAAAGCTTCCATTTGCCTCAACTACTTCCACTCCAAAAGAGTAGAACTGATTTAATCAATAACATTAAGCAATATTTTATTTAGAGAAAAAAATTGTTTCCATCTGTGTATTTTAAAATTTTAATTCATATATAGTAATGTGCAGTGAATCAAGTCTTAGACACTTGATTGTCAGTGTTTCTCAACCACTGGGCCACAGAAGTTGAAGCTAATTTTTACTCATAGTAGGGTACAATTGCTGGGTTGCATCCGACGTCACATCAGTCTCATTAAGCTGCAGTCACACTACAGCTTGCAATGTTTTGGATTGGGTTATCGATGAAAACAAGGCATTTTGGTGGAGCTGTATGGCGATATACACATGAGCTAAAAGTTGTGGTCACACAGCAGGTGAGCAACTGACTGTCATGCCTTCGTGCACTTGAATATGACATAGCTTGAGCAGCCGCGCTTGCTCACGGAGCACGTTGTGCGTGCTTTTGGGACCTAGTCATTATGGGAAACACCTGAGTTGAGCGCAATCAGCATGCCCAGATATGGACACTGTTTTCACAGAGGCTTTGCAAAGTATTATCATTATCGCTGTCCCATTTGTTTCTAGCCATGTTTATAACACTGTTTAAATACTCTGCTTTATGATTCTGCTTTGCTTTCATTTGTGTTTTTTGTAAATATCATGCCTGCTAATAAACACTCTTCCTGCACTTAGATTCATCTACCACTATCTATCTTCTTGTGTCCTGATCCCCAGATCTTTAACCCAGCCACATATAAAAAGGTGTACGCCTCCATGCTCTTCCAGGTTTTCATCTGTATGTTCATGTAGAATGATGTCTGCAGCACCAGGTAGTTTGAAGTGTCGGGGAACTCAATGGATGGATGATTTTCCAACTTGGAGGAAAAATCCTTCTTTGTTCATGTGTAAGGATATATCCCACTGAGTGATTTCTATATCCACTTCTTATGAGTGTACTTTTTCGGGTTAATAACTTGCTTGTTTGCTGTACACAAACATGCCAATAAGTTATTGTATTAATCGACCAGACTCCACTTTTGGATTATTAATCACTTTTGAATGAGAATGCCCTGCATGCATGGGTTTATGTTAGCTTCTGGCACATCCATACAGTTTTAAATACAATACAATTAAACAGTTTGTTTTTATTGCAGTTATTTAATTCCTGAGCTCCCATCTGTAACAGGGAGTGATGTTGCATCCCGTTAATACATGTTACAATAGGTTATTAGATTCTAATAGAATAGATGAGGCAAAATAATTGGGGATCTTTTTTAATGGGCCCCAACTCATTACAGGTATGAATCGGTGGGCCTTAAAGCAGAAAAGGTTGCAAACCCTTGCTTTATGTCTTGTGAACGAGATCTTACTTTCTGTCACCATTAGAGGCTCCATTGTTGGTGTCACTGGCCTGCTGTCATTAACAGCCATGACCTGAACCCAAATGATGCATGTTTCCATAAGAGCAGGATTTCCCCTTCTTCTTCCTCAGCTTTAACAATGAACCTGTCAATTACAAGATACAATATATGAGAAAAACAAGGAAAATCTATAAAAGCAAAATACAGTGACTGAATAAGTTATTGATTTAATCATAATTTGAAAAACAATAATTCATGAAACTTATTTAAAATAACATGAATATTTGTATTCCAGGGTTCTTTGCTGCTCTTTGCAAGGATATGTTTTCAGAGGGGTTTTTTTTCCAGACTTTTTTATTGTTTAGTTTTTTGGGGGTCATCATCTGTAAGATACAGCATCAGCAGTATGATAATACAGGCATTTAGCAGATGCTCTTATCCAGAGCGACATACTCACAGCAGGGAGCAGTATGGGGTTAGGTGCTAGGGCTGCACGATTATGGAAAAAATGATAATCACGATTATCTTGATCAAAATTGTAATCATGATTATTAATCACGATTATTCTTGATGTTAGGGAAATCACTTAAATTTTATTTCACTATATTCAAACAAACAATATGAACAGCTTTCAGTGCAGAATAAAATTTAAAAGAGAAATTCTGATTTCCAAATGACAAATAAATGAAATTTATCCAAGAAATTACCAAAGGATGAAGGAACTGAAAACTCAATTGCAACAATTACATAGCATTATACTGAGGCCTACAAGTTTTTAAGCTAGAAAGACCAGCCTATCAACATGCTCTGGCTTTAAACATGAGCGAAGGCAGGTCACAACATTGCCTCCAGTGCTAAATACTCTCAATCTGTTACCTACTCTCACGCTATCACCCCTTGAAGAAGATACCGCCAGTGTTGCCAGACACTGCTGATGTTTTCCAGCCCAAAATATGTTCAAATCCGCCAAAATGCACTTAAAACCGCCCAATCTGGCAACACTGGATACCGCTGCACTGAAGCTCTGCGCACTTGGCTTGCTTGCTTGCTTATTTAGGCGGAGTAATGAAACCTTACATGCGTCGGTTCACCCCCTAATGGTTTGGCGGAGTACTGGTCAAAAAGTGCTTGATCAGATATGCAGCAGAGCTCGCATTTTAAATGGAAATAAATCGCGATTTTCATTTAATTTAATCGTGGCAGCTAAAATCGCGATTTTCGATTAAATTCGATTAATTGTGCAGCCCTATTAGGTGCCTTGCTCAAGAGCACATTAGCCATTCCTGCTAGTCCAGGGACTCAAACCGGCAACCTTGACACCAGTGGTGCTGACCTCTTCTGCTCCTTGGACTCACCTGATCCATCCTGATGCCCTATGTTTGGCTGGAGTCTCATCGCTCCTGTGGAGGATGGCCCCATATGGACAGTCAAAAGTCACACTTGGAAGATGGCTCTGGACATTTATAGTAATTAATCTATGACTGAGGACTACAATCACCATAATAACTTCATGACTGTTCAGGACTGCAGTTATCATGAGTAGTTTTGCACTCAAGTCTCCATCAATGAACAGTTTACAACTTCAACAAAACAGACTTCATGTTAAAATTATAATGATTTTCCTGGCTTCACAGTTATACTTTGTGACTATATAGGACACAGTTACAGAAGTGAGTTATTTATAATCACGCTATCTGTTATCACCCAAATAAGGATGGGTTCCCTTTTGAGTCTGGTTCCTCTTGAGGTTTCTTCCACATGTCATCTGAGGGAGTTTTTTCTCGCAACTGTTGCCACAGGGACAAAATTAGCTCATGTTTAAAGTCTTTAATTTTCTGTAAAGCTGCTTTGCAATAATGTCTGTTGTTAAAAGTGCTATACAAATAAACTTGACTTTTGGTCCTAAAGCTGCTTTTCTAACCTTTAGACCATGGCTTCCCCATGGCATGCATGTGCCTGGCATGAAAGGGACTGCAGAGAAAAATCTAATTCTATGGAACTAAAATATCCATATTTTTTTCCAAAACATTTCTTGAATTTCCAAAACTCCATGACCTTGAACTCGGTCAGTTTTTCTCGTCTTAGAAAAGAGATGCATGCAAACTTCCTGGACAAAGCCCAATTTCCACTAGGAAGTTGTGTGCATTGATTTTGTCTTCCTTCACAACCTCCAACCAAAGGATGCCTCAACTAAGCATAAATATCAAGGTTTTCTTCTTCTTCCTCCTAGTGCTGACATGAATTGGTTAGAAGTAATTTGTTCAAGTTTGATGTAACAGCTGAATTTTGCTTTAGGTTTGAAACTCTGAGATGTATGGGGGGGTTCTATACAATATCATATATTTCCTGCTGCCTGCTCCCTTTTGACCTCATGCCTCGCTTTATGTTGCATCTCTTTCTATGATGGAGCTGTTTGTATAATTCCTAATTTTGCTTACCACTTTTGTTTATTTTTCCCACATTTTTTCCATTCCATTTTTGTTATATGTCTTTTGCTTTAGTTATACCATTGGTTTAAATACATATATAAATCCTGTATTATACTTCTTTGCATTTCCAATTATTATTATTATACTGGCGTGTATTTTAACTCTGTGTGTGTGTGTGTGTGTCCCCTTTTCTTCTGTTTCTCAAAGAGTTCTGCAATTATCAAATAACTCATTTAAATCAAGCATTTCCTTCAGATTATGAGGAAATTATTACTGTTTCCCATCTTGTTGATGCAACCTTCATCAAACTGAATGGCATATTGAGATTATTTTATCCACTGTACTGGTGCCCCATTTAAATAGAATTATAGGGCAGCATGGTGGTGTAGTGGTTAGCACTGTCACCTCACAGCAAGAAGGTTCTGAGTTCAAAGCCCAGCAGCAGACGGGGGCCTTTCTGTGTGGAGTTTGCATGTTCTCCCTGTGTCTGTGTGGGTCTCCTCCGGGTGCTCCGGTTTCCCCCACAGTCCAAAGACATACAGTTAGGTTAACATGGGGTGGCCTTGGGCTGAAGTGCCCTTGAGCAAAGCGCCTAACCTCCAACTGCTCTCCAGGCACTGTAGTATGGCTGCCCTTGGCTCTGGGTATATATATATATATATTATATACACACACACACACACACACACTGTATGTGTGTGTTCATTGCTCACTTGTGTGTGTACACATGCGTGTGTTCACTGCTTCAGAGGGGTTAAATGCAGAGGACGAATTTCACTGTGCTTGAGTGTATATGTGACAAATAAAGCCGCCTTCTTCTTCTTTAAATTAATCATAATCTGTAGTATTTCATTCAGTAGTAATAATTTTTCAAACTTCAGAAAACTTCACCATATCAACAATTACACTTGTTTTTCAAATTTGTTTATGTGGAGACTCTACCATACAAGTTCTGTCATTGTTACTATAGAAAGATGTATCTTTCACATCGATGTAAACATTGCAGGCTACACTATCCAAAACCTTCTGACCAATCAGAATCAAGTATTCAACATTTAGATAAAACGTTATAGTTAAGGGTAAAATCGTTATCAATGCCAAAATAACATACAGCATAGTTAAATATTGTTAAAAATGATGCAGAATTATTTCCAAATCTCACCTGTTTATGAGTCTGGTGTCAGACAGCAAACAGCAGACTTATGCCATGTTCAACTTTCCCATCAAGCCATGTCTGGTCTAGACTGTCTGAAAAAGTATATGCCTTGTAATGATATGAACAATTTGATTGGTCATCCTGAGTGATGTGATTCCCTATGAGCTAGATAGGTGGCGCATGTGCATACAGAAGCCTAGTGTTAGAACATGTAGATGGAGTGGTGAACACAGTTCAGAGTGTATGCCTGTTATATGAGTGTGCAACCAGTTAATAGATAAAGCTCGTTCTTTTCAAGTACCAGTGTGTTTATTGAAGAACCCACAACACAAACAAAACATGGTGTCAGAAGATGGACTTGAGGAGAAACTTCGACATTAAGAGCGAATTGGAGAGGATTGACTGAAAACATCCGATGCTAGTCCGGTGAGAACATAGCAAGTTAAGTCAACCGAGGATTGTTAGTCTGTTTTCCGCGGGAGAAAAAGAGCATAACAAAGATGCAAGTGCTACAACCACCACCCAGTCTACAACTGACAGGTAATGTGGCTGAGAATTGGAGGAAGTTTAAGCAACATTTTCAATTGTACTTATCAGCTATTGGTGCCGACGATAAGAGTGCAAAGACGAAAGCATCAGTGTTCTTACATGTAGTGGGCGAAGATGCGCTAGAAGTCTATAACAACTTTCAGTTTGATGCAGAAGATGACAAAATGAAATTGGATAAAATACTGAGGAAGTTCGAGGAGTACTGTATTCCGAAAAGAAACGTCACGTTTGAGAGGCACAGATTTTTTACATGTGTTCAGAAAACGGGAGAGTCAATTGATCAGTATGTAACCGAGTTGAGGAACAGAAGCAAGACGTGTGAATTTGGAGGACTGACAGACTCGTTGATAAAAGACAGACTTGTTTGCGGAATTCCAGATAATAGTCTACGAGAAAGGCTACTGAGAGAAGAAAAATTGGACTTAGAGAAAGCAATTACTATGTGCAGAGTGGCGGAAACAGTCAGAACGCAAGCAAAAGAACTGGTCAGTGAGAGTTGCAACGTCGATGCAGTGAGAAGAGAAGAACGAGGAGCAGTCAGGAAGAAAAGAGGCGCTCCCGACGTCAAGAGTGAAACGAGACTAGCGCACAGAGACGTGCAAGGAAAGGCATGCAGTCGATGTGGCACGCAGCATCCTCCCAAAAAATGCCCCGTATGGTAAAGTGTGTAATAATTGCAACAAAAAGAACCATTATGCAAGACAGTGCAAAAGTCAGGCACAACAGAGCAAAGTGCATACAGTGAATGAGAGTGACTCTGAGGAATTCTATGTGGATGTAGTAACAGAAGAAAATACAGACAAGAAAGATTGGATGCTGAACCTGAAAGTGAATGATGCAAACATTGTGATGAAATTAGACACTGGAGCTCAAGCAAATATGATTTCAGAGACTGTGTTTAACAAAATCAGACCCAGACCTAAATTACATGCAACAAAAGTGAAAGTGAGTGGATATTCCAGAGCAGCAATACCTGTTAAAGGAAAATGCATGGTCAAAGTGACACACAAGGACAAAGAGCATACACTGGCGTTCATAGTAGCGGCCGGGAATGTGCAGACCATATTAGGATTAGCTGCTTGTGAGAGACTGAATCTAGTAAAAAGAGTGTTAACAGTGGAAAATGCAGATACAGAGTATGACGAACTGATGGAAGAGTACAAGGATCTGTTTCAGGGTCTAGGCTGTCTTCCTGGAGAGCACACGATCCAAGTTGACAAGACAGTGTCACCAGTCATCAATCCATGCCGAAAAGTGCCATTTGCTCTTCATAAGCCCATGAAAGAAGAATTGGACAGGATGGAAAGACTGGGAGTGATCGAGAGAATAGATGAACCAACTGACTGGGTGAGTTCTCTGGTCATTGTGAACAAAAAGAATGGCAAGCCTAGAATATGTATGGACCCAAGAAATTTGAACAGAGCTATAAAGAGAGAACATTTCAAATTACCCACGAGAGAGGAAATAATGTCACAATTTGCCAACGCAAAGTACTTTAGCAAATTGGATGCATCTTCTGGATTTTGGCAACTCAAATTGGACAGTGCAAGCTCAAAATTGTGCACGTTTAACAGCCCTTTTGGCAGATACCGATTTTTGAGATTACCATTCGGCATAGCCTCAGCGCCTGAGGTGTACCATAAGACAATTCATATGATCTATGAGCATCTGGAAGGTGTAGACACATCAGTGGACGACATAATCGTATGGGGAAGTACAAAAGCTGAACATGACAAGAGACTGAAAGGTGTCCTAGAAGCGACAAGAAAAGCAAACTTAAAACTGAACAAAGAGAAATGCCAGCTGGGCGTGAAAGAACTGACATTTGTTGGAGACATACTGAGCAGCGAAGGGGTTAGGCCTGATCCCAGAAAAGTGTCAGCAATAGAAAACATGCCAAGGCCACAATGCAAGAAAGACGTGCAACGGTTCAATGGAATGATAAACTACATGGGAAAGTTTATACCCAATCTCTCTGAATGCATGGCACCACTGAGACAACTAACCGAAAAGAAAACAGAATGGGAGTGGAGTCATGAACATGAAAAAGCATGGAAAGACCTGAAGACACAGCTTACACTTGAACCGGTACTTAGATTCTATGATCCAGCCAAACCCATCAAGATCTCATCTGATGCATCACAGAGTGGACTAGGAGCTGTTCTTCTGCAGCTGTACGATGAATGGCAGCCAATTGCATATGCATCACGCTCAATGACAGACGCGGAGACGCGTTATGCACAAATCGAAAAAGAGCTGTTGAGTATAACTTATGCCTGTGAGAGATGTCACCAGTTCATGTCAGGACAGAAAATTAGTGTGGAAACTGATCATAAACCATTGATCGCACTGTTTCAAAAGCCACTCAATGACTGTCCACTGAGAATCCAGAGAATGATGATTCGCCTTCAACGCTACTCTTTGACAGTGACATATACACCAGGGAAGCTGATGTACACAGCCGACACCTTGTCAAGAGCAGTTGACCCAAAGGAACCGGTGAGCAGTAACATAAATGATGATGTGAATGCTTATGTGGACATGATCACAAGTGCCTTACCTGTTTCTGATGTCAAGATGGAACTGATAAAGACAGAGACATACAAAGATCAAACTTTAAAAAGATTATGTCAAACCATCAAAGATGGATGGCCCAACACAAAGCAAGAATGTTCACCTGATATCACAGAATACTGGAATTGCAGAGCAGAGTTGTCCGTAGTTGACGACATCATCTACAAGGGCAGTAAGATCGTCATTCCAAAGAGTCTATGACATGACATGCTCAAGAAGATTCATGCAGGGCATCTTGGAATTGAAAAGTGTCGTAAAAGAGCTCGCGAGGTGATGTACTGGCTGCGGATAAATCGAGACATCGCAAATGAAGTGTCTGATTGCTCAACATGTCTGAGATATCAATCAAGCAATCCAGCTGAACCACTCAAACCGCACACAGTGCCCGACAGACAATACCAAAAAGTGGGTGCTGACCTGTTTGAATGTGCTGGAAGAGACTACATTGTCGTGACAGATTACTACTCGTTATATCCAGAGGTTAGTAGACTGAACACTACAACAGCAGAGGCAGTAATAACAGCCATGAAAGCCATCTTTGCGAGACATGGAGTGCCAAGTGAGGTCTTCTCAGATAATGGACTGCAATTTTCCAGTGAGAGCTTCAAACGCTTTGCTGAGGAATGGAACTTTGTGCACACAATATCGAGTCCGCATTACCCACAGTCGAATGGACTAGTTGAAAAATCAGTTCAGACTGTGAAGAGACTGCTGTACAAAGCCATGGACAGTGGAACAGACTACTACCAAAGCCTGCTTGTGTACCGCACAACACCGCTGAAGTGTGGTATGTCACCTGCAAGACTCCTCATGGGACGCAGACTGAGATCAAACCTGCCTATTCAGGAAAAGCTGCTGAAAACAAAGGAGGGAGGAAAGGTGAAGAGGTACAAAGAACAGCAGAAAGCAAAACAAAAGTTCTACTACGACAGAGGGACACAGAACTTACCTGAACTGCATACTGGCGACAAGGTGCGACTCAAAGACAAAACCAACACATGGGCACAGAAAGCAACTGTCCTGAAAGAGATTCAACCAAGATCATACAACATTCAGACAGAAGATGGCGCTGTGCTGAGGAGGAATCGCCGTGACATCCTGGGGCCAGCCAAAGCAGATCAGCCGTCTGATGAAGCAGCCGAGCAATGTCAGCATCCAGAGAATCCATCATCCGAGGCAACAGATCCTGCTCCGAGTCCAGAACAACCCCTCAAGAGATCTTCAAGGATTATAAGACCACCTGAGAGACTGACTGAACAGATTTAGTATAGTAGTTCAGTTAGGATGTGGTAACATTTTTGAAATTTAGTTTTACATAGTTTGATGGATTTTCAGATTAAAGTAAGTAAATTACAATAGAGTAACTGTAAGGTTAAAGTAAGTTCAAAAGGTTTAAAGGTGCATGAGCCATCATTTTAAAAGTATAATACTTTTACTTAAAGAAGGGAGATGTAATGATATGAACAATTTGATTGGTCATCCTGAGTGATGTGATTCCCTATGAGCTAGATAGGTGGCGCATGCGCATACAGAAGCCTAGTGTTAGAACATGTAGATGGAGTGGTGAACACAGTTCAGAGTGTACGCCTGTTATATGAGTGTGCAACCAGTTAATAGATAAAGCTCGTTCTTTTCAAGTACCAGTGTGTTTATTGAAGAACCCACAACACAAACAAAACATGCCTCTAGTAAAAACTGGAGTGGTGTCATTTAATCCTGCACCGAGATGATTATGGTGGCTGATGTGCTCATTTTTTCATTATTGTCTTGAGCTGTGGCATGAATACATTCCATATTAGGTCACTCCTGAATATAGTTTTGGATTGAGAACCTGCAAGACACATCTTGGGACACAAATTTCAGCTATCAGAAAATCTATTTCCCAGGGGCGATTCTAGCATCTGATCTTTGGGGGTGCTTAGCCCCCAGAGCTGACAGAGGCACCTGGCTTGAACGACAGTGTTTCCACGTTTATTCCACCTTTAGACTAGACTTAACTAGACAAGAAGACTAGACTAGACAAGACTAGACTTATGCAATGTTTTAACAGAAGCTGACCCAATAAACTATGATATCTACACATTTACAACCACAAAGTATCTCAATATGGATGATAAATGTAGTTTTTATCATTCTGTTCATAGACCAGGGAACATCAATATTGCATTATGCATATTATTGTGTTGTGTTTAACAATTGTAACTCCAGTCCGTACCTTCACATCTCGCTATGCCAGTAATACTCAGGTGCTACTTCGAGTTCCTCATCGGCGTGGAATCCAGTTAAAAAAAACACCATGTCATAGCAAGCACTCGCGCAGACAGGCAACCCAATCAGAGGGGAGGCAAGGAGGAGAGGTATTTTACTGCTCATAGAACTATCACGTAACAGGTGAATTCAAGAACACACACACACCCGCGCACACATTCATTGCGCAGTGCGCAAGGGCACTTATTTCTGAAAATTACGTCCAAAAGCAGTGTTTTTGAGGGTGCTGAGCTAGGGGGTGCTGAGCTCGTTTTTGGGGGTGCTTGAGCACCCCCAAAAATAGGCTAAACACGCCCCTGCTATTTCCATATGTTAAACAGATGTATACTTCAATAGACATAGTTGTTTCGCTAAACATTATGAAATAACTATTTGTCCTTATTATTTTCTTTTGTATTACAACTCCAAATAAAACAGTAGTGATTTCTAAATTTACTTTGACTTGTATTTCACTGCAAACTGTATGAACTCAAGATATTTCATGTTTTGTCTGGTCAACTTCATTTAAATTTGTTAATATACATCCATTCCTGCATTTCAGGCCTGCAACACATTCCAAAAAAAGGTGGGATGAGGGCAATTTAGAACTAGTGTTCTGCCCTGAATATGTTTAACATGTTTAAAAGACACTCAAAATGACTTTGAAAATGTTGATTTACTGTTTTTTTTTTATCTTTTTATGTATTTGTGGCGCTTTTATTTTGAAAATGTCCAGACTAACCGGAAGTAGGAAGTAAAAATATAAATGAGAGGAAAAACGTGTGTGTATCGTCTCACGGCCGCATCAATGCGGTTACTCTCCCAGAAAGCAATGTTGTTGTTTTTTTACACCAAATTCAATGCAGTCAGAAATGTTGACTTATGTGTGAGAAGATATTAAAGGAGCAAGCCGCTCACTTCCTGGCTCTTGAATAAAGGAGTTTGGCTGGCTGTTTATCTGTGTTCACGCAAAAGCAAAACACAAAGAGAGAACAGTACAGTAAAAAACCATATCATCAGAGGGATTCGCCTGCTGCAGTTATGGAAGCCCAGACAACACAAAAGGATGAAAAGGCAGCATCAATAGCCAGCTCAAAGCGCACATCTTCCTCCAACCATTCAGTGGTTAGCGCTGCTGCTAAGGCCAGAGCCGCAGCTGAAGCCGCACGCACCAGAGTCACATACGGGCAAAAAGAGTTGGAATTGAAAAAGCAGAGAGCCCAATTGGATTTGGAAAAAGCTACACTAGAAGCAGACCTAGAAGCACTAGAACTTGAAAAAGCAGCTGCGGCTGCTAACGCAGAGGCTGAGATTTTGGAAGCTGCAGCACGATCAGAATGAGGACATAGGCAGTGTCATCAGGAGTGACGTCTCACCACTGGTAATTCAACAGTGAACGGAAGCATATCTGGACCATCAAGCTCAGACCAGCTTCAGTCCTAACACACCTGCCCCAGACACACTGTCCCCTCCCCATATCAAAGAGACACAGCCACTGACAAGGCAGGAGGCCCCTGAATTAAGCCCCATCCACCGCCATGATGGTTCACCCACAACACCAAGACACACAAAGGCTTCTGCTATTACTCCAGCTGCTAACATGATAGACTTTGTTAAATATCTGGCATGCAGGGAGTTAGTAACCACAGGTCTTACCAAGTTTGATGATCAGCCTGAGAGCTTCAGGGCGTGGCAGTCCTCCTTCCTTAACGCCACTCAAGACTTAGACCTAACAGCTGGTGAAGAGTTAGATCTCCTGGTAAAATGGCTAGGAAAGGAATCATCTGAACACATTAAAAGAATTCGAGCAGTACATGTCACTAACCCTGAAGCCGCACTTCAGATGTCTTGGACAAGGCTCAAAGAGTGCTATGCCACCCCTGAAGTGATAGAGAGTGCTCCATTCAAGCGGTTGGACAATTTTCCTCGTCTCACTTCAAGGGAGAACATTAAACTAAGAGAACTTAGTGACCTGCTCATGGAGCTGCTCTCAGCCAATGATGGGTACTCACCTGGACTCAGTTACCTTGACACACCTCGGGGCATTAACCCCATTGTCGAAAAGTTGCCAATAAACCTACAAGAAAAATGGCTGTCTACTGGGTCAAGATATAAAGAACATTATGCTGTAAGTTATCCCCCATTCTCCTTCTTTGGGGTGGTCTGGTTTCCCCCACAGTCCAAAGACATGCAGGTTAGGTTAACTGGTGACTAAATTGACCGCAGGTGTGAGTGTGAATGGTTGTCAGTGTCTATGTGTCAGCCCTGTGATGACCTGGCGACTTGTCCAGGGTGTACCCCGCCTTTCGCCTGTAGTCAGCTGGGATAGGCTCCAGCTTGCCTGCGACCCTGTAGAACAGGATAAAGCAGCTAGAGATAATGAGATGAGATGAGTCTCATTCTTTGCTGACTTTGTCAACGGTGAGGCAAAAGCTAGAAATGACCCCAGCTTTGTCTTGATGAACAGCAGCCGCACTCATTTCCATAATGAGAGGCCCATAGCAAAGCATGATGGTGTGAGAATGACTATAGCCGTCCATAAGACAGACTTGTCAGCAGCAGCAGGTTCAAACTCAATGTATAGAGCAGAGATGGAGAAGAAAAACAGTGGTGACTCAGCTAAATACTGCCCACTTCACAATAAATCTGATCCTCTGGAAAAATGCAGAGCTTTTAAAATGAAGCCGCTGACAGAACGCAAAAGATTGCTAAGAGAGCACAGACGATGTTTTAGGTGCTGCTCTGCTACTCACATGGCCAAAGACTGTTCTGTGGAGCTGAAATGCTATGAGTGTGATCGACACTGCACAGCCATGCATCCAGACATACACCTCTCGCCAGCAGTGTCCTCTGTGACCGAGCCAGACACAGAGCAGCAAAACAACATGCCTTCAGAGGTTACGTCAAGGTGCACTGAGGTCTGTGGAGAAGGCCTCCCAGCACAATCTTGTGCAAAGATATGCTTGGTTCAAGTTTTCCCACAAGGACAAAAGGAATGCTCAGTCAAGATGTATGCCATCCTTGATGACCAAAGCAATCACTCACTGGCACTCACTGAGTTTTTCCAGCTCTTTGGTATCCAAGGCGACCCTTCACCCTACCTGATGAGAACTTGCGCCGGCACTGTTGAAATGACTGGAAGGAAGGCAGTCAGTTTCCAGATACAAACAATAAATGGTGAAGTGTGTCTAGACTTACCGCCACTCATTGAATGTAATGAGATCATTAGCAATCGATCAGAAATCCCCTCACCAGAGGTCGCTCTTTCCCACGCTCACCTGAGACCTGTGGCACCTCACATCCCAGAGCCTGACCCTGAGGCGCAGATCCTGATCTTACTAGGGAGAGACCTCATACGTGTCCACAAGGTGAGACAGCAAATCAGTGGGCCCCACAATGCACCTTTTGCCCAGCGTTTGAATTTAGTGTGGGTGATAGTGGGGGAAGTTTGCACTGATAGTGCTCACAAACCCACTATAGCCATCTTTAAGGCCAACGTCCTGCAGAACGGACGTCCATCCTATCTGACGCCCTGTCAGAAACACATCAGCATCAAAGAAAAAGTGAGCTACGGCGGGGAGCACAGACCCGGCACCTCTACTCATCTCTCCAGCTGTTCCGGCAACAGTGTGGCAGTTCAAGACAAACTTGGATGCAGTGTGTTCATGAGAACAGAGAATGATGATAAACCTGCCTTGTCTTTCGAGGATGAAACATTTCTGGAGGTCATGGAAAAGGAGTTCCACAGAGATGAAAAGAACAGCTGGACTGCTCCCCTATCTTTCAGGTCCCCCAGGCCACGCCTTCCAAATAACCGTGCTCAAGCCCTCTCCCGTCTCCACTCTTGCGGCATACACTGAGCAAAAATCCTGAAATGAAAGAACAGTTTGTTGCCTTTATGTAGAGGCTTTTTTTTTTTAAACGGACATGCTGAAGAAGCTCCCCTTCTTCCTGAGAGTACAGAGTGCTGGTACTTACCCATTTTCGGAGTGTACCACCCCCAAAAGCCGGGTCAGCTAAGAGTTGTATTTGATTTGAGCGCACAAGGTGGCATCTCTCTTAACAACATCCTGCTTTCAGGCCCTGACTTAAATAACTCGCTCCTGGGAGTGCTGCTCAGATTCAGAAAGGAGCTTGTTGCACTGACTGCCAACATCCAACAAATGTTCTATGGATTCTTGGTGAGAGAAGACCACAGAGACTATTTAAGATTCCTCTGGCACAAGGATAACGATCTGACTAAGGAGTTGATGGAGCTCAGGATGCGAGTACATGTGTTCGGGAACAGCCCTTCACTGGCAGTTGCCATATATGGCCTCCAAAGAGCTGCCCAAGAAGGTGAACAAAAGTATGGCTCTGACTCTCGCCACTTTGTTGAGCGACACTTTTATGTGGATGATGGGCTCATCTCCCTTCCATCTGAGACTGAAGCCATTGATCTGCTCAAGCGCACTCAAGCTTCGCTGGCAGAATCAAACCTGAAACTGCATAAAATCGCCTCTAACAGTGTCACAGTGATGCAAGCCTTCACACCTGAAGACCTGGCTGCAAGCCTGAGAGACCTGGGCCTCGGCAAAGAAGAGCTTTCAGTGCAAAGAAGTCTTGGTTTGTGCTGGAACATAGACTCTGACACTTTCACATTTAAAGTGGCAGTCAACGACAAGCCATACACCCGCCGTGGAGTGCTATCCACTGTCAATAGCCTCTTTGACCCATTGGGCTTGGTTGCTCCAGTGACCATCAAAGGGCGAGCCTTGCTCAGAGAACTTTCTGCCGACATCCACAAGTGGGACATCGAACTTTCTGCAGACAAGTTAAACAAATGGGAAACATGGAAAGAATCATTAAAGGACCTGAGTGCCCTACATCTTCCCCGTTCATACATACAACGATCTCCCTCTCTAGTGCCACATATACAGAGTTATGTATTTTTTCTGATGCATCAAACTGGGCAATAGGGGCAGTAGCTTACCTCAGAGTTGTCATGACAGATGGACAGTGCCGAGTTGGCTTTGTGCTCGGAAAGGCTAAGCTGGCTTCTCAACCCGAGCCCACCATCCCTCACCTCGAACTGTGTGGAGCTGTGCTGGCTGTCAAGATGGCTGAACTGATCCTTGACGAGCTTGACCACAAACCAGATGCAGTGAGGTTCTATTGTGACAGTAAAGTTGTCCTTGGTTATATATACAATGAATCAAAGCGATTCTTTGTGTATGTACACAACCGTGTTCATCGTATAGGCAAGACAACTTCCCCTCAACAGTGGCATTATGTGCCTACAGGTCAAAATCCAGCTGATCTGGCCACCAGATCCATTCCAGTGTCTCAACTTACCAACAGCATGTGGTTTACAGGGCCAGAGTTCCTCCACAAACCATTTCTGGCTGAAACACAAGAGACCTTTAAGTTGGTGGATCCCGAAACAGATGCAAATGTGGGACCTCAACTGACCACCTTTGCTACCTGCATTAGTGAATGTAAACTTACCTCAGGACACTTCAAACACTTCTCCACTTGGGGGTTTTTGCTGAGGGCAATTTCCTTCTTGATCCATCAAACTCATTTGTTCAGATCTGACTCACCAGCTACATCGATGCAGCAGACTTCGTACTCCAGAAGAGCTGACAGCAGCCAAGTGGGTCATACGTAAGTCTGTTCAAAGGGATGCTTATCCAGAAGAGTACACTGCACTGCAAGAAGACAGAGCAATTTCAAGAACAAGCACAATCCTGAACCTCGATCCTTCCATGAATGATGGCCTCTTACAGATCGGAGGACATCTGAGACGTGCATCAATCAATCCAGAGATGAGAAATCCAATCATTCTCCCAAAACAAAGTCATTTCACAGCACTACTGGTGAATCATTACCACATGAAAGTTGAACACCAAGGGCGACAATTCACTGAGGGTGCAATCAGGGCTGCAGGCCTGTGGATTGTTGCTGACAAGAGGTTGATAAGTTCAGTCCTTCATCGTTGTGTCACCTGCCGCAAGCTGAGGGGAAGACTTGAGGTCCAAAAGATAGCCGACCGACCTCCAGAGCATCTGAGCTCATCAGCGCCATTCTCCTATGTAGGATTAGACATTTTTGGCCCCTGGGAGGTTCTCACCCGACGCACCAGAGGTGGCGCAGCTCAGAGCAAGTGCTGGCCATACTTTTTACATGCATGAATACCAGAGCTGTGCATATAGAAGTCATAGAGGAAAAACGTGTGTGTGTATCGTCTCAAGGCCACATCAGTGCAGTTAATCTCCCAGAAAGCAATGGTTTTTTACACCAAATTCAATGCAGTCAGAAATGTTGACTTATGTGTGAGAAGATATTCAAGGAACAAGCCGCTCACTTCCTGGCTCTTGAATAAGGAGTTTGGCTGGCTGTTTATCTGTGTTCACGCAAGAGCAAAACACATAGAGAGAACAGTACAGCTAGTAATGAGGTAAAATAATTATATAAATGATGTGATTTGATACAGATGATGTCACCAGTTGACTGTAATCATGATTTGGTACAAAATCAGTATCCAGGAAAAGCCTAGGCTTTGAAGAGCAAAGATGGGCCGAGGATCTCCAGTTTGTCAACAAATGCTGAGGAAAATCATTGAAAATGTTTAAAAACAATGCTCCTCAAAGAAAGATATAAAGGGATTTGGATATTTCACCCTCTACAGTGCATAAGATCATTAAATGATTCAAGGAATCTGGAGGAATTTTGGTGCATAAAGGGCAAGGACGCAAGCCTAAGCTGAACACCCGTGATCTCTGATCCCTCAGATGGCACTGCAACAAGAACCATCATCCATCTATAGTTGATATAACCACGTGGGCTCGGGATTACTTTGGAAAACCTTTGTCAATCTCTACAATACAGAGTTACATCTACAAACACCAGTTAAAACTTTACTGTGCAAAAAGGAAGTCTTATGTTTACTGTATTCAGACGCACCGTCATCTGCTCTGGGCTTGGAGGCATCTGGGATGGACCATCACACAGTGGAAACATGTGTTTTGGTCAGATGAATCAGTATTCCAGGTCTTTACTGTAAGAAATGGACACCGTATGCTTCAGAATAAAGACACAAAAGACCATCCAGACTGTTACCAGCAACAAGTCCAAAAGCCAGGGTGTTGTCATGGTATGGGGTTATGTCAGTGCCCTTGGCAAAGGTAACTTACACTTCTGTGATGGAGCATTAATGCAGAAAAGTACACTGAGATTTTGGAGCAATATTTGCTGCCTTCAAGATGACATCTTTTCCAGGGAGATTTCAACAAAGCAATGCAAAGCCACATTCTGCATGTTACAAAGGCATGGCTGTTGAAGAAGAGGGTGTCTGTCCCCTCTGTCCCCAATAGAGAATGTGGCGCGAATTCTCAAATGAAAAGTATGACCATGACAACCCCATACTGTTGCACACCTTCAGACTTGTTTGCAGGAAGAATGGGACAAAATAACACCTGAAACATTTTATTACTTTGAAAACAGTGTCTTCAATCTTTTAAGTGTTGTGAGAAGGAATGGAAACATTATAAAATGGAAAATACTTTACTGTCCCAACTTTTTTGAAACGTGTTGCAAGACTCGAAACTGAAATGTGTTTATTTTGAAAAATAAAATATTTAAAAAAAAAACAAAATGCGGAGTTTGCATGTTCTCCCCGTGTCCGCGTGGGTTTCCTCCGGGTGCTCCGGTTTCCCCCACAGTCCAAAGACATGCAGGTTAGGTTAATTGGTGACTCTAAATTGACCGTAGGTGTGAATGTGAGTGTGAATGGTTGTCTGTGTCTATGTGTCAGCCCTGTGATGACCTGGCGACTTGTCCAGGGTGTACCCCGCCTTTCGCCCGTAGTCAGCTGGGATAGGCTCCAGCTTGCCTGCGACCCTGTAGAAGGATAAAGCGGCTACAGATAATGAATGAATGAATGAAAACAAAATGCATGAGGTAAAATATCAAATAATGTGCTGTTGTATTGTTTTGAGTGCAATATAGGTAAAAGACCTGTCCTACCTTTTTCAAGGTCACATAGATAACTGCAGCATATTGCTACAGCAGGCATCAAAATATCCATCCGTCCAGCCATCCATGTTCGATGCTACTTATCCATCAGGAGTGTGGGGGAAGCTGGAGCCAATCCGAGGTGATTTCAGGTGAGGGACAGGGTTCACCCTGGGGAGATCACCAATCTATCACAGGGCTAACACAGAAATGAACAACCATTCACACTCACACCTATGGGCAATTCAGAGTCGCAAGTTGACCTAATCCTCATGTCTTTGGAGCACCCAGAAGAAACCCACTGAGGCCATGAGAAAACATGCAAACGCCACACAGAAAGGCCCCAATCAGCGGCAAGGTTCAAACCCAGAACCTTCTCGCTGTGAGACAACAGTGCTAACCACTGCACCACTGTGCTACCCGGCATGAAAATAATTCTACAATAAAGTGAACCATGTCTTGCTGCTTTCTTCTCCTGAGTTTTGAGGATGTCCAAGGACATATTAATTTCCCTTTATTTCCATGTCCTTTGGTTTTGTTCAAATAAGGACACATGGATCCAGAGACAGTGTCCTAGGAAATGACAAAATGAACATCAGTCTGTTGTATGCTAAAAATATCCCAAGGTCAACAGACTGGCAAGAGGAGGCCTGGTTTGCATCAGACATTCATTATTGTAAAGCAGGGGTCACCAAACTTTTTTCTCTGGGGGCCACATTGTCGTTCCTGACTGTGATGGGGGCCGGGGTCGGGTCAGCTATATCACATAGAATTGTATAACCCAGACAAATATGACCACCAGCAGGCCTCATTGTGTAGTAGAGATTACTAGCCTGGCACGGCCATATCCACACTACTATATCCCCACTACTATATCCACACGACTATATCCACACTACTATATCCCCACTACTATATCCCCACTACTATATCCCCACACTACTATATCCACACTACTATATCAACACTTGATTCCTGGCACATATTTGTTTATCTTTACTAGTGGTTTGCAAAAGTAGTAATCAAGTCTTCACACTTTGTTTTAATTTGAAATACCACTGATATTCCATTTATTTATTTTCTAATAAAAATAATATCAAAGCTGTCAAGGTAAGAAACATCTGCCTAGTTGAGGTGATTGACGCTGGCAAAGGTGAGTGGAAAATTATAAATTGTAGGTAGGCCTGTTGATATTATTAATAATATTAATAATAATTGTATGCAGCACTTAATAAAGGTCAAATAAATAGGCCTATAAAATAAATACATTTTAAAAAACAGTGAAATTATAATAATATGAGCAATAGAGCAATAGATCACAGCAGTTGTGCTGTGTCCTGCACGTCATTGCTCTCATCCATGGCCAAAGCAAAAAACTCGAATTCTGACGCTCTCTCATTCAGCTGGTCATACACGTTGTCCCCCAAATCTTCAGTTCGCCTGGTCATAGTAGGTGCGGAGAGACTCACCGCATTGAGCGCATCCTTCTTGTCGGGACACACCTCCTCGGCCACAGCAAGCATGCATACTTTAACAAAGTCCCCATCAGTAAACGGCTTTCCATGGGTAGCTAGTAAGTGAGCTACCTTATAGCTAGCTCAGACAGCAGCCTGGTTGATCTGGGTTTGGCGAAGGAATACATTCTGTTGTGCAGCCAGTCCGCATTTCATCCTCCGAATCCTGTCTTCTCTTGTTTGCCCTCGCAAACTAGCATACTCTTTGTGGCATAGTTCGAATTACGTGGGAGCCAATGGGAGCTGAGCTCCCATTCCCTCAGGCTCCCATGAAAGAAGCAAACTTAATTTTCTGTGGAAGTCTCTCAAATACGTCATATATCACCATAATAAGCTTGAATAGCCTATATCACCATATAAATAAAACTCATTTCATTTCCGATCACCATGCAGCCATTACTTTGTATTGAACGTGTTATTAAACCGCAACATGTACGGCTGTACTTCACCACCACACCACTATGCGCGCAAACTGAAATTTGCAGCCTGCGAAATTGAATGTGAAGTTAAGTCCGAAGAAGACTTGTCCTCTATCTCACAACGATCTTCCTTTGTTTAACAATATATATAATTTTATATATATATATACAATATATATATAATTTGTTTAACAATATATATATATATATATATATATATATATATATATATATATATATATATATATGTGCAACACCGTGTGTGTGTGTGTGCGTGCGTGCATGCGCGCGCCTGTGTGTGAAAGCTGTGCACTGCAGTGCGCAAAAGTGCGCTGGTCCAGGAGAGCGAGTATGCATTGCTTTTTTTTTTTTTTTAATAGAGACCCCCATAGGGTCAAATTTATAATTCGAACCCTGCTTTGTGGCGGGTTTCATAGTGACGACGCAGATTATATTCTTTGAAAACCGGCACACTTTCTTTACATACAAGACAAACTGCACGGTCCTTACACTGAACGAAAAAATAATCGGTGGTCCACTGTTCTTTAAAAACTCTGCACTCTCTGTCAGCTTTTCGCTGACCGCTAGCCATTTTGCTGTCCTGAACACTGACAGTTCTCTGCGCATGCGCTGCCTGTCACTGCTTGATCGCGAGCATATGACGAAAATTCGGAAAATATGAATAGTTCATTTTATAACTAAATATCAATTTTAATTGATAAAATCAACAAAATACAAGATGCAGACATGTTATTATTTGCCAAAAAGCAATTTAAAAAAATAGGCCATGACCACTTTTGGGGATTGCCTCATAGGGCCGGTTCAAGTGATGGGGGCAGAGGGGCTGGGGGGCCGGTCAAAGGGGGGTGGCGGGCCGGATCTGGCCCGCGGGCCGTAGTTTGGTGACCCCTGTTGTAAAGGCTCAGTAGCCAGTTTAACTTTGTAGAAAGGTAAAGATTGTCAGCAGGAAAGAAATGTCCTAAACAGAACAAAACAAGAAAATGACTGGATTAAATTGAGGCTTGTAGGGTGCTCCTACTGACAGTGGTCTGAAGATGGACATTCAAGGGCAACAAAGGCAATCTCATCTGGTCTGAACGGTGGCTACTGTGACACAAGTCACTAAAGGTTTTAATGATGGTTACTGTGTTCCAACACAGTGCATCGCACCCTGCTGCGTATGGAGCTGTGTAGACCGGTTACAGTGTTTCCCACACATTGACGAGACTATGGCGGCCCGCCATAGTCTAATTTGGGCCGCCATAGTCTCAGTCCGCGCCTGCCCACACGCACGCATGGCGACACTGGCGCACCCGGTCTGACATTGCGTGCGTTGCCTATCTGAGACAGCGTGAGGAGACAACTTTGATTAGCTACATCCTGTCTGCATCTACATGTTAAGGTAAGTTTATACAACTTTATGTAGCCTTTGACACGATTGAGAAGGTGACATTTAGGCTACGCTATTGTGCTTTATAGGCGTATGGAGAGCGCATTGATCAGACCCTCCAGGATTTCGCAATGTTGCCATTTGCAACTTCAACGCAAATTCAACCAATCCCCGAGAATTCAGGGCGGTGTTGCAATTATAGCCAATCACCGCAACTTTCCCGCAAATTTGACCAATCGTTGGCGTCATCTTGAGGTGACGTCGACAAACTACCTTCCACCTTACTTCCTCCGTTCAAGAGAAGCAGCATGTGCGCAGTGTTGCCAGATTGGGCAGTTTCCCGCCCAATTGGGCGGTTTTAAGTGCATTTTGGCGGGTTTTGAACATATTTTGGGCTGTAAAACGTCAGCAGTATCTGGCAACATATTTTTTTACTTAATACAAGAAATTAATGGATGCCAACGTTTTTGCCAAAATGGTATTTTATTTTCCATTGTTTAGGCAGCTTCAGCATCATAACTGTGAGATTCTGTTCAAATTGCTTTTTTTTCTTCTATGAAGCCTGAGCCATTTATTTTATTAGTTTATAATTATTGTTTAATTTAGTCTTCAGGAGAGACTGCCTGCACACAGTACTAGTATTAATAGTTTTTTTTTTCTTACATGAAAGCTGAGGCATTTATATTATATTTTAAGGTAACTTCATGTTGTGCTGTGAGGTTCTCTGCACTTTAACTTTTGAACCAACAGGTGTATTTGGATAAGTAAAGCCTATTTTTCTGCATTTTTGTAGTCCTGGTAATCTTTTATATTGGTAAAGTTGTTTATAGGACCATTTCTCAGTGTCTTTGTTTTTTTAATCAATAGTTTTTCAGTAATAACTTAATATTTAACATATCACTCAATTTTAAACAACCCCCGCGCACCCCTGCAATTCAACCGGACACACGCTCCCCCCCCCCCATGGGCTGCCCCCATAGTCTCCAAAATTTCTGTGGGAAACACTGTGGGTATAATACCCAGGCTAACCTCTGTCCAACATCAAGTGCACCTACAATTGGTAATGACCTCTTCCTGTTCTCCTGAGAATCACTGGATTCCTCATCAGCTTCACTATCAGCTTCCTGACAGCACTTATCCTTGCTACCCTCAGCACTGTAGTAACTCATCTCGTAATTTTAGGACATCTACTGTTATTCATAAACATACATAGCAAACTACAGGTAGTCGTCGACTTACGACCTATGCGACTTACAACCGATCGACTTTACGACCGTCTGGTTATGACAGTCTCTCTCGCGCTCCCTCGCTCACTCTGTCATACAGCTTCCGCCCCAGCTCCAGGCACATGCGCAGTCTCTCTCACGCTCCCTTGCGCACTCAGTCATACAGTTTCCGCCCCAGCTCCTGGTTTATGAAACAAATGCTTCCGCCAGCCCGAGCGCTGCAACAGCTGATGATGACGTAGACGACCCACAGCCAAGCACCCGTGATACCAGCGGTCACTAAGTTTTGTATTTTGCTATGTTTTACATTTGTATTTTGGTATGTTTCAAACTAAAATGTTTTCTATTTTTCACACCTGTATTTCATATTTTTTGTTTTGCACATATTAAACGAATTGTACTGTACGCAGTGTAGTATGCAGTGTTTGACTTCAACCAAATAATGAGCCAAGGTAATGAAATAAGAAAATGTTGATAAAATAAGACTTTAAGATGATTACAATATCATTACACATCACAATATACTTACGTTCATTTAAAGGTCCCATGGCATGAAATTTTCACTTTCTGAGGCTTTTTAATGTTAAAATGAGTTCCTCTGACCTTCTTAAGTCACCCCAGTGGCTAGAAATTTCATAATGTGTAAACCAAACTATGCCCAACATTTGAGAATGGCGCGTCAAAACGGCGCGTTGATAAGCTCTTCCCTTTACTATATCAGCAAGGGAGATGATCCCCACGCCCCCCCTCTGGATTCCCACCCACTGTATGGATTGCCCGCCCAGTTGTAGTGAGGAGACCATAGAGGACACAACAACATGGCATCACCTAAGCGAGCGAAACATGGAAATTGCGCTGTACATGGATGTGACAACACAGAAAAGAGTCTGTTTTTACTGCCGACGGGAGAGCCCCTGAAGACGCAGTGGCTTAATTTTATTTACTTCAATAATACACCGTCGAGTCTACCTAAGACGGTGTATGTTTGTCGGAAGCATTTTCCTGAGGAATGTTTCCACAACTTGGGACAGTACAGGGCAGGTTTTGCACATCAACTGTCACTGAAGCCTGGGTCCATACCAAGCATCCCTGCCGCATCAGCAACAAACACCGAACAAGTAAGTGTATAACTGGTCATTTTGCCGTGTTTTAAAATCGGTGCGTTAGCCTAGCAATGGCTACATTAGCTGTGCAGCTAACCACTTCCTGCAGTTAGCCAGGTAATCTGCGCTACAAAACTAAAGAGCATGCAGCATGCTCTGTTAAACTGAGTTTAGTCTGGAAATTGACTGTAACTTATGAGCTTATGTTTGACTATTGCTCCGCAATGCATGTCTTCTGTTGGATAAGCGATATGTTGCTGTAGTTGCTGCTTCTATCCTCTTTGGTTATGGAGTGCGTGTTCAAGCCTAGGGTATTATACGTTCATAAACTACCACTCCAAACACTCTCACTCTCTGTTCTCTGTGTCATGTTGAGTTTACGAAAGGAGTCCAAGGGAGAACGGGGTTTTGTCTTAGCAGCGTGGCTACAGGCGCTGATAGCAGCGAGTATGTGTGTGCACAGCTTGGTCAAGCCCCTCCCCCCATGGCCCGCCCCCACCCTCTACCCTTCCCCGCCTCCTGCTTCTCATTAGCAAAATGACGCACTGGGAAAAGCGCTGAAATGGGGCTTTCTCCCAGGAGGCTATATTTACGTGCCAAGGGTTCATTTCGAGAAAGGCTGCGGATATAACATCCGGAAGCCTCCACGAGCCCGTTTAAAGCATCAACAAACCACCATGCCATGGGACCTTTAAAATAAGCCGACTTACGACCAGATTGGTTTACAACCGGTCAGTCGTAACCAAACACAGTTGTAAGTCGACCAGTGGCGGCTGCTGGTTTTTAAAACAGGGGAAGCCCATTTTACGCATTCATCGTAAAACCTGTAGGCCGGATATCAAAGCATAGAAAGGTGTGCCCCATTAGCATAGTGAACTAGACAACCCAACCTAGTGGCAGAAAGTATTTTTGCTTGTACATTTCATGTTATAGTCTGGCTTGCCAGGCTAGTGCCTCATATCCTTAATCAAAAATATCAAACATCCAAAAATCACTGGCTATTCAACGAAGAGCCTTGAACATCATACCCTGATATGCAACACAGAGTCTTTAACACAACACCCAGCTGTGCAACACATCCTTGAACATCTTCTGCAACACAGTCTGGAAATTCATAACCAGGTAGGCTATGCAACACACAGAACCTTGAATATTATACCCAGGTATAACCTATAACACAGAGCCCACCATTCTCTTAACATTACTGAACAATATACACACTTCAGATTCATGAACATTATATGATGTGACCCTGTCATACTAGCTGGTTGTGCTTTCCAGAGACTTCACCAATTTCTCTTAGCAGCTAGCACTGCAGATCCCAATAAGGCTCAAGCTAGCCTACAACCAGATTGAACTACAAATGAAATAAACGAGTGAATTCGCGAATGATCAAACTGATAGAATGGATGAAAGTTAACGGAGCACAACGAGTAATATTTACATTTATTTACAGAGTAATGTACAGAGACATCAATGAGAAGAAACGTTTATATGAAAAGAAAGTCGGACAGCACTTTGGCACACGACTACACTTTCTCGACATCCGCTGGGGACTGACTGATCATACTTCCGTGTTCCTCGCCGACGCCGATGTACAGAGCCCGCCCTCCTCATGTCTTTCAAACACCACCTCCAATAATCCTTCATCAGCCAGGCTTCTTGTCCCTCCTACTGTCTCGTTAGTCCCAGAGAAGCCCGGCTTCCCTGGAAGTGACGATTTTGTCGATTTTAACCAATAACAACTAGCCGAAATTGGCTGTTCAGAGCCCTCTCATAGACTGCAACGGATACCCAGCTGCCAGTCCATAGAGCCCACTGAAATAGGTTACAGCCAGTGTTGCCAGATTGGGCGGTTTTAAGTGCATTTTGGCGGGTTTTGAACATATTTTGGCTGGAAAATGTCAGCAGTATCTGGCAACGCTGGTTACAGCCTGGCAGCAAAGGTGATTCTCGTAGCGAACTGCAAGTTCGTCAGACATCACTCAAATAAGTTACAGGATAGTTATGAACGTAAATACAATCTTGGGCATATATTATGTTATGCAAGTTATTGTTTTAATGAGAATTCAACGTCATAGATGCCGCAGTTTGGGGAGAGAATTTTAGGGGAAGCTCGGCTTCCCTTGTTGTCTCTGAGAAATCGCCCCTGAAGTCGACAACTACCTGTATTTCATTTAGCAAAATCTATAAATATCTTTCTGAAAATATGAGTGACTTTTGCTCATTTTAAGACACAGATTTCATTTAAAGGTAAAGACTAAAGACATTTCAGGTATGCTTGATGTGACATTCTTTCAAAAAGAAAAAAGAAGAAGAAACAGCATGCCAGCACCTCAAAGAAAATGGTGTCTACTGAAAGCTCAGAACAACTCCATGAAAAAAATCAGTTTAAACATGTACTGTACTGGCAGCATCTTAAAGTGAAGAACTGAACCTTGCAGGACACTGCAGTGTAGTACTCTCATGGAAATGAGGGAAATGGGAGACAGGCTTGACAACTAAAGGTGCATTTTATTTTCAGTTTAACTATCACTTTTCAGTGTCTTTATTTTTACTTTATGCACTCTCAGGCACACACGTTGCTGGGTTGGGTTCTCTCTCTCTCTCTCTTTTCAGGAACACAAGACTCCATCTATCCATTATCTGTGACCACTTATCCTGTGCAGGGTCGTGGGCAAGCTGGAGCCTATCCCAGCTGACTATGGGCAAGAGGTGGGCTACACCCTGGACAAGTCGCCAAATCATCGCAGGGCTGACACAAAGAGACAAACAACCATTCACACTCACATTCACACCTATGGTCAATTTAGAGCCACCAATTAGCCTGACCTGCATGTCTTTGGACTGTGGGGGAAACCAGAGCACCAGTTGCTACAGTGCCCGGAGAGCAATTGGGGGTTAGGTGTCTTGCTCAAGGGCACTTCAGCCCAAGCCTTCTCCATGTTAACCTAACTGCATGTCCTTGCATGACTGTGGGGGAAACCGGAGCACCTGGAGGAAACCCATGCAGACATGGGGAGAACATGCAAATTCCACACAGAAATAGTTCCAAGATGGCAGCGCGCACACACGCAGCAGCTCCTCTCTGTCCCGACAGAACAGTGTTTTCGTGTTTGTGTTTTAAAACAGTGTGTATCTGTTCATCTTTGTTGCGTCCATCAGTCTCAAGGCACACATACTCCCATGAGTTTCTGCTCGACATCCGCAGAACTAAATTCATGGATATAAATCCAGCGGACGCAGAAGTGCTATGCGACTACGGTTTGCTCCGGAGGCCTGCTCAATCACCGACCCCCACTCCTGCATCCAGCCCGCAGTGGAAGCGCCACAGGCAGAACATGCGGAAGCAGAAGAGAGGCAAGCGTGGAGGTATCCGAGCTAGGCTAGCAGCTAGCCCTCACCGGCCAGCTATCCCTACCATCACTCTGGCCAACATACGCTCGCTGGACAACAAGCTGGATTATGTCCACCTGCTCCGCTCATCTTTTAAGTCTGTGAGTGAGTGCTGTGTCCTTGTGTTTGTGGAAACATGGCTTAATGACAGCGTCCCGGACTGTGCCATTCAGCTAGCCCGGCTAACATGCTACCGGTCAGACAGAGCGCTAGTCGGGGGGGGGGGGGGGAGACTTGTGGTGGAGGACTCTGTGTTTACATCAGTGATGCCTGGTGCCGTGATGCTGTTGTGGTCTGCAAACACTGCTCACCACTGGTGGAGTTTATAATTATTAAGTGCCGGCCATTCTACCTGCCGAGGGAATTTACAGCCATATTGCTGGTAGCAATATACATCCCTCCCAGCTCCAATAACAACAGGAGTGAAGCACTGAATGAACTCTATCAGCACATCAGTGAGCAGCAGATAGCCCACCCAGATGAAATCCCCAGCCAGGATGAGGAAAGCAATCATGCAAACCCCAAGAGCATGTTTCCAAAACTCTATGGTAATATCAACTTTCCCACATGTGGAAACAATACTCTGGACAATGTTTACACCATTCATAAAGACGCCTACAAAGCCCTACTCCTCCCCCACCTTGGGGCCTCAGATCACTCCACTGTTATGCTAATGCCAGCATACAGGCCGCTTGTTAAAGTCACCAAACCAGCTACATAACAGATACGTGTGTGGCCAGAGGGGTCCTCAGAGGCACTCCAAGACTGTTTTTCCACCACTGACTGGAGCATGTTCAGACAGGCGGCCACCTACAGCAACGTCACAGATCTCCAGGAGTACACGGAGACCGTCACTGCCTACATGAGGAAGTGCATGGACGACGTTATGGTCACCAGAACCATCTCCATTCGGGCCAATCAGAAGCCATGGCTGACAGGGGAAGTCCACAGGCTCCTGTGGGCTCAGAACGCCACCTTCAGAGCTGGAGACGAGGTGGGCCTGAGGACAGCTAGGGCCAATCTGTCACGAGGCATCAGGGTGGCCAAGAGACAGTATTCCAGGTACATTGCTGACCATTTCAACGACAGCAGAGACACCAGGAACCTGTGGCAAGGGATTCAGACCATCACAGACTTCAAGTCCTCACTGCAGACCTGTGACAACTCCACGTCTCTGCTGAATCAGTTGAACGACTTCTTCGCTCGCTTTGAGGCAGACAACAGCACCACCGCACAGAAGACTCCACCACCTCCCGGTGACCAGGTGTTGACGCTGTCCCCAGACAGCATGAGGAGAGCTCTCAGGACGACAAATGCACAAAAAGCCCCGGGTCCTGATAACATTCCTGGTCGTGTCCTGAGAGACTGTGCCGAGGAGTTCACAGATGTCTTTACAGACATCTTCAACATCTCGTTGAGCCAGGCTGTTGTCCCCACGTGCCTCAAACCCACCACCATCATCCCGGTCCCAAAGAAGCCGTCTCCCTCCTGCTTCAATGACTACCGCCCTGCCGCACTCACTCCCATCCTCATGAAGTGCTTCGAGCAGCTAGTCATGCGGCATATCAAGTCTGCCCTCCCCCCCCGCCCTGGACCCTTTCCAGTTTGCATATCGGTCCAACCGTTCGACCGATGACGCCATCTCCACTGCCCTCCACTCAGCCCTCACCCACCTGGAGACAAAAGACTCGTATGTCAGAATGCTGTTCATAGACTTTAGCTCAGCATTCAACACAATCATTCCTCAGCAGCTCATTCATAAACTGGACCAGCTGGGACTCAACACCTCCCTGTGCAACTGGCTGCTGGACTTCCTGACGGGGAGACCACAGACTGTACGGGTCGGCAGCAACTCCTCCAGCACCATCACATTGAACACGGGGGCCCCCCCAAGGATATGTGCTAAGCCCCCTCCTCTTCACTCTGCTGACCCACAACTGCACACCAACATCCAACTCTAATCTCTTCATTAAGTTTGCGGATGACACGACTGTGGTGGGTCTCATCAACAATGGCAATGAGACAATCTACAGGAGTGAGGTGAGCCACTTGGCCATGTGGTGCAAGGACAACAATCTCCGTCTGAACATGGAGAAGATGAAGGAGATTGTTGTGGACTTCAGGAGAGAGCACACCCAGCATGTGCCACTATCTATCGACGGTGCTGCAGTGGAGAGGGTGAGCAGCACCAAGTTTCTGGGTGTACACATCTCTGAAGACCTGTCCTGGAGCAACAACACTGCATCACTGGGCAAAAAAGCCCAACAGCGTCTGTACTTCCTCTGCAAACTGAGGAGAGCAAGAGCCCTGGCCCCCATCATGCACACTTTCTACGGAGGCACCATCGAGAACATCCTGACCAGCTGCATCACCATGTGGTACGGTGCCTGCACCGTGTCCTGCTGCAAGACTCTGCAGTGCATCGTGAGAGCAGCTGAGAGGATCATTGGTGTCTCTCTCTCTTCTCTAATGGATATTTATAACTCCCGCCTCACCCGCAAAGCAATCAGGATTGCAGGTGACCCCACCCACCCATCTCACAGCCTCTTCAGTCTGCTGCCATTGGGGAGGAGACTGCGGAGTCTCCGGGCCAAAACCAGCAGGCTCAAGAACAGTTTCTTTCACCAGGTGGTCAGGAGGCTCAACTCCCTCCCTGTTCTGCCCCTCATCCCCCCTCTGCCCCCTGCCACAGATTCTGCTCGCACACACCCCTGGCCCCCCCTTCAGCATCTGACATGTCATCCTCACAGTTCCCCCCCCAAACACACACACACACACACATACATCTCATCGTTCATTAACACGCTGAACTCAGGGACCGCACATCTCACTTTATCTCGATCATTTGCACTATTCCGCACTACCTCACCTTAACAGCTGCTAGTTTGTTTATACTACTTATTTCATGTTTACCTGCTATACCTCAAGTGCCCTTGACTGTTTTTTTATTTGCACCAATTTACGTGTGATATATATATATATATATATATATATATATATATATATATATATATATATATATATATATATACACATATATAAAATCTCCTTATCTGTAGCCGCTTTATCCTGTTCTACAGGGTCGCAGGCAAGCTGGAGCCTATCCCAGCTGACTATGGGCGAAAGGCGGGGTACACCCTGGACAAGTCGCCAGGTCATCACAGGGCTGACACATAGACACAGACAACCATTCACACTCACGGTCAATTTAGAGACACCAGTTAACCTAACCTGCATGTCTTTGGACTGTGGGGGAAACCGGAGCACCCGGAGGAAACCCACGCGGACACGGGGAGAACATGCAAACTCCCCACAGAAAGGTCCTCGCCGACCACGGGGCTCGAACCCGGACCTTCTTGCTGTGAGGAGACAGAGATATATATGTATATATGAGTGTTTAGTCTGTCTCGTTCTTATGTAGTGTTTATACTGTTTATATTGTCTGTTTATGAGTGTTTAGTCTTTGTCTAGTTCTTATCTAGTGTTTACACTGTTTATATTGTTTGCGTGTTTAGTCTATGTCTAGTTCTTATCTAGTGTTTATACTGTTTAAATTGTTTGAGTGTTTAGTCTATGTCTAGTTCTTATCTAGTGTTTATACTGTTTATATTGTTTGAGTGTTTAGCCTATGTCTAGTTCTTATCTAGAGTGTTTATACTGTTTATATTGTTTGTTTGTTTTTTCAATTATTCTATTTTTATTTATTGCATTGCCCCTTTGCACCATGGGTCAGAGAGGACTGAAATTTCATCTGTGCTGTATGTCGAGCATGTATAGCATATTTGACAATAAAGTTGACTTGACTTGAAAAGCCCCCGTCAGCCACTGGGCTTGAACCAAGAACCTTCTTGCTGTGAGGTGACAGTACTAACCACTACACCACCATGCTGCTCAACACAAGACTCTCAAAATAAATTGCTGGTAATCTGACACAAGTGAGACTCACCTCGTGTTACCTGCAGGTCCTACCTGCCTCCTCTCTGTCCACAGCCGACGCTTCACCACGCCTCCTGCTGCCACAGGCATTTAATCTGATCTTTGGTTGGACTGTGAATTTATGCCTCTGAACACACAGGGCTGTGATGATGCACAGAAAAACAAACTGACAGATAAATAGATTAACTGAAATTTGAGAGAATTTTCAGTCATTTGGACAAACAATTTCTTGCCAAATTCATCTCTGCGTGATATAATATGTACTCATTCATAGGTTTTTCTGTATTGTGACCATTTTCTACATTGTGGAACAATACTGAAGACATGAAAACTATGAAAGAACATATGGAACATATATGGAATTATGTGGTCAACAAAAACAACGACAAGTCAGCATACAGACAGGAGGTGGAGGACCTGGTTGACTGGTGCAGGGACAACAATCTCTGCATCAGTGTGGGGAAAACAAAGGAGATGGTTGTGGACTTCAGGAGAGGTGACCACGCCCCCTCTCCCCTCTACATCAGAGGAGAAGCTGTAGAGATGGTCCACAGTATCAAGTACCTGGGGGTCTACATCTCTAGCAACTTGAAGTGGACCACGAACACAGCCAGCGTGGTCAAGAAGGCCCACCAATGCTTTTACTTTTTGAGGAGGCTAAGGCAGGCCAGACTGAGCCCCGCAGTCCTGGGAACCTTCTACAGGTGTGTGGTGGAGAGCACACTGACCTCCTCCATCACCTCCTGGTATGGAAACTGCTTGGCTGTGGACAGGAAGGTTCTGCAGAGGGTGGTGCGCACAGCATAGATGATCACTTATTGCAGCCTGCCGCCCATAGAAGACATCTACAACAGCCGGTGAAGGACCAGAGCGGCCCGCATCATGGGTGACTCCACCCACCCAGCACACAGACTATTCAGCCTCCTCCCCTCAAGAAAAAGACTCTGCAGCATCAGGGCCAAAACATCAAGGCTCCAGCGTAGCTTCTTCCCAGAAGCTGTGAGACTAATGAACACTAAGCCTAAGCTCTGATGCTGCCCCCCCACTCCCCTCGTTTTGCATTTTTGCACATATTGAAGTTTTTACTGTTCACCTGAACACTTTTTAATCACAACTGCACTATTTTTTTTTTCCATTCTATTTTTATATTTATTTTTAATTTTAATTATTCTATTTATATACGCTGCTGGCCCTGAGGCACAAATTTCGTTTACATGTGAAACATGCAAATGACAATAAAGAACCTTGACCTTGAAAATATGCTTCATATTTTAGATTCTTCAAAGTATTCAGCATTTACCTTGATGACGCTGATAATCTTAACCAGCTTCATGAGGTAGTCACCTGGAATGTGTTTCTATAGAGTGCTCCGAGATGATGCTAAAAATAGTAACACTGCGGTCTGCGAGGCCATCTTGGAAGTCACTCGTTCCAGAGCGCTCATAGAGTACACATCAGCTATTTACATTCACCGATTCGTTTCCGCGTTAGAGGGCTTAGAAGCTTGGATTTTTTAAGAATTTAGACATCTGAAGTGATGGAGCACTACTGTGATAGTTTAGATAAGCAGGCATGGGAGCGTTATGCTGAGAAGTTACATTTCATTGGGAATGTAGATCCATACACTGTTAGTGAGAAGGAATGGAAAGTTGACCCCAGCTTGTTGCCACATGTGACATACATCGATCTTGTGAACTATCTAGTGTTTCACCCAAGTCCATTTTGTGAACTAAAGGATTTCCAGAACTACAAGAGTATGGAAGCATACGATAGATTTGTGTCCGGTTGGGTCCGCGATAATAGTTTGTATCACATTTATTTTAGTAACTATGAAATTCAAGACAATATTAACCTACCTGTCACAAAGTGATCAGAACAAATCCGGATACAGTCAAGTTGTCCTAAATTTGATCGGTTGATGGCAGCCAGCCACTGTCGTCTCCTCCGTTCGCTTTTCTCCTGTGCTGCAATTCCCTGGTTAGTCAGGACTTTAGGGAGTCTGTAGAAGCTTTTGCCACCCTTTTCCCCCCGGCTACTACAGCCAACAATGACACACGTATTTGGCATTGTCACCCCTTTTTGCTTCGCTGAACAACAACAATGCACTGACACAGCCTGACCCAGGCGACCTTTGACTTCCAATATGGCCGCCGCTGGGTTCGCGCTGACCTCGAAGCACTCTATTAATAGGTGTGCCTCGTCAAAAGTTAATTAGTGGACAAGTTTCTTGCCTTCTTATTGCATTTGAAATCAAACAGTAAAAAATAAAAAATACTGTAAATAGCCCTATTCAACACCACAACTGTAGTAATCCATATTATGTCAAGAACCTTCTTGATGTGAGGCGACACCCTAAAACTAGCACACTCTTAGAACAGAACCTGTAAATAATCATGCTAAATAACCAGTAATCTACTTATGAGAACATTTAGCTGGATGCACATTCAACATTTAAATATCAGGACAAACACCAAACCGATATGACCGCCTGCACACTTCACAAAGATATTTTCAGCAACTTTGAAATTAAATAATGCTAACCAGTCACCTTAGCCAGAGATGCTCCAAGAGTATTTCTGCCTTAGCATTGGAAACAAGCTAATGTTAGCCTGAATGCAACATCACAGTAATATGAGATGTGCACTACTGAGTGTTATTGTAACTATGACCATCTTAGCTTTGTTAAGATGGGGTGTTCTTTTGCTGTTGTTTTTCAAAAATCATCTCAAACATAAATAAAGTAGGTGTAATTGCCTGTAAAGCAGAAATGTGGCTAACTCTGCATCAGTTTTGAATCCGTCCAGGTGATTGACATTCCATCAAACACTCCTCCTGGCTCTGATTGGTTGTTTTGAGTCAGGCATGGTGGATTCTGTCAAATGTCATTAGGATCACTAGGCGTCACCAGAGGAACCAATTATTTTCACAGATTTTCACAGATTATCCATCTCATGTACTGCTGTCAGGACATAGTGACAGTTTTAGCAAATATGACAAATTTACTTTTATCTGGGTTACCTACTGCAGCTTTAAGTTAATTAGGCAAAAAAAAAAAATGCAGCTTGTCCTGTTATCAAGAAACCACAAAGCCCTCCATCCTGAAGACAGTCCTGTGGTGTGGAGGAAGACTTACCCTTCCAAAGAGCTGACACTAGAAGCTTTATCCATAATTTTTTTTTAATTCCATTCAGAAATATTCAGCATATCAATAAATATATTAGGTATAAATTAAAATAAATGAAGGTGTATTTTATATTCAGAATCATAAAATCCTGATTCTGTTCTTCAGATTGTGCAGAAATTGAAGGAACACTGCACATGTAGGGAGATAACAATGACCCAGAGGGTGCAGCTGAGTGGAATCATCTTTCACAAGGAAAAAAGCAATGATCACCAGGATCCTCAGAACTCATTCGTACTATTCAGCCTATAACATTTACATTCTGGAATAATATAAGTGGTCTGAAGTCGAGGGAATGAAGTGCATAATGATTATCCCTGTAATCATAAACTTCCTAATTCTACATGCAGAACAGCACTGATCATTCTGTTTAGATGAGCCAGAAAAAGTGGACAATTTAAGTATTATTGCATGTTATTATTCTACAAATCATTTTAAACTTGTGTAAGGAACCGTCTATTTTTCAGCTAAAACTGGTCACTGCCTTGATATGAATCCTGGTGATGGTATAATTTAATTTAAATTGGAATGTCATCCATGAATTTCAAATCCTTCATGGCAAATACTTCCACTTAAATAAAGCCAAACATGGAAAATAAAAAAAATGGATGAATTGTTTTTCACTTAATTTAATTCCATTTAAATACATAATTTTTAAAATGTATTAACACCTTTAAAGAAATTTGGTGTACAGCTTTAGTATTATCCTAGGTTCAACAAAAAAGGCCTATTAATTGCTCATTTAATTTCATAAATTTCTTAATTTTATTTAAGAAATTAAAGAATATTTTTGTCTTTTCACTTACATCATAACAAGCAGCAATAAGTCTCATGCTCTGCTACACAAAGGTGAGCATATAAGCAAGACTCCATAGTCTTGCTTATATCTCCTTATGCTACTGTATACTGAAGGAGCTGTTTTTAACTCCACCAACTGTGTTGGAGGAGGTTGTGTTTTTGCCTCCATCCATCCATTATCTATAGCTGCTTATAATGTACAGATTCACAGGCAAGCTGGAGACTATCCCAGCTGACTATGAGCAAGAGGCAGGCTACACCCTGGACAAGTCACCAGGTCATTGCAGGGCTGACACATAGAGACAAACAACCATCCACACTCGTTAGCCTAACCTGCATGTCTTTGGGCTGTGGGGGAAACCGGAGCACCCAGAGGAAACCCACACAGACATGGGGAGAACATGCAAACTCCACACAGAAAGGCCCCTGTCAGCCATTGGGCTCGAACCCAGTACCTTCTTGCTGTGAGGCAATAGTGCTAACCACTACACCACTGTGCCACACCTGTTCCCAACATAACTCAGAAAGTAGTAAACATATTTTCATGAACTTTTGAGGAAAGGTGAGCCATGGGCCAAGGACCAATTGATTAGATTTTGATGCAAATCTGGATGTGTGTGTGGATCTAGGATTTTTTTTTTTTGTCTTTTCCAAACACAACTCAAAAAGTAGTGAACAGATTTTGATGAAATTTGGTGTACCGCTTTATTATTATCCTAGGTTCAAGTGATTTGATTTTGATGTTAATAATATGTGACTTGGCAGAGGTATACACGCTATCAAGCACCCTTCTAGTTTTATTAGGTGTTTGATGCATTTTGATCAAATTTGTGCTGCAGATTTTTGCCTTCAGTTTGTCATTTCCCATGTATAAGTAAGCTAAATCAAACCACACAATTCAGATTAGAACCATTTATTAATATATTGCATTTTTAAAAAATACAAAATAATGCAAGTTAGAATTACCAAATATTCAGACTCTTCTTGTGAAACAAACTTTGACATCAATTTCACAGAACAATCACTGTACAATAAGCTGATCTTCTAATGTGACTGTCATTTTGCAATAATGATGCTTAGAAATACACCATGGTGAATAGATTAAAACACTGTATATTCCACTGTAATATTATTTTAATCATTTGTTGTATATTCAAATTAAAGAAAAAGATTATATTTTGGTATCTGGGATCTAATGATGTGCCTTATGAACATTTTACCTCTTATAAAATATTTAAGTCCCAAATATACAAGGTTTCTCTACTTTATGTCAAGTCTGGTTTCAGTAATCAATTAAATTATTAATTTAATTAATTTGCATAATATACATATGTAGTTTTTCCAACACTGTAGCAATTTCTATATCTAATGAGAAATGATAGAAGATAAACGAGAAGTTATAACCCAACAGAAACCAAATGCAATGCAATATCAAAATATGAATTTCCTTTCGTTATCCAGTTTAATATTCAAAACTAAAATGTTCTTAAAGAGTAGTTAAATTAATTACATTGCACAGCAAATCTTACATTCATATCTCTTCATCGTCCAAGACGTCCACTGGCAGGGATCCAATTTTGGTAAAGCTACTCAGTCCAGTTTCTGAGACCACAGGAGAAGCATTAGTTGTCCTCAGAGTTAGAAGAGATGGAGAAGGAGAAAGGTCAGAGGTCATGGCAAAATTATTTAGTCCTGGGTTTTTTGCCAAACATGAATATTTATACTTTGGGTTGGAGGGCTTTCTACCAAAGGATTCCATTCTTTGTGGTATCCTAGAAGGTATGGTGCAACGGTTTGGCTGGGAAGGCAGGCACAAAAGGCTATGAAGCTCCATGTTAATATCACCTTCCCTAGGTTCCTTTTCCACGCTTTTGCTGGTAAACATAGTTGGCTGGAACTGGAAATAAGGCTTCCAGTTTGAAAGTTTGTCCCAGTTGTAGCTCCCACACAGGTGCTTCTCTGGGCAAATCAGATTAGTGAGGGATCCCTTAATCATATTTTGGTGCTCAGATAAAGACATGCAGCTTCTTATGACCTCATCCATCTCCATCACGTTGACCATGCGAGGCAACATCCCTTCACCTCCTCCTTCTTCTTTAAAATTATAGAGACTCTCAACACTAGGCATTCCCACCATTTGGCATTTTCCTTGATATGCATCAAGAGAATTGCAGGGAATCTGGTATGAGTCAAGAGGAATCCCCAATTCTGGTTCAGGTATGACTGCATTAGGCTGCTTGAGATACTGGTACTCACTTATCATCATTGCTTCTTCAACAGTCTCACCTTCTGCAGAACCTCGTCCACTTGAGCCAGAGTTCCTGAACAGGTCACTCTTTTCTTGCATGTCTTGACTTAGGCCATGGGTATCATTACATGTAACAGGTCCTCGCTTGATATTAGCAGCTAATAAAACAGTCTTCTTAAGATCATTCTTTTTAGATTTGTACCTCAATATGAGAGCAATTATACTTATAAAGAGCAAGAGGAACACTGCTAATGAAACACTAAGGGTGACAGTCTGGACACGAACAGCAACGCTGGTTAAAGCCTCTGCTGAATTGGAAATATTCACAACAACACGGCAAGCTGTTGACCTGGAATCAAGTTTTGGACTACTTGCCAGAATCAAGAAGGCTTCAACAGCCTCACTCATATCTATGTTACCTTTTCTCTGATACACTGGGTTGGAGATATAGATACTGCCACTGTTTTTGTTGACACTGAAAAAGCTGGATGGCTTCACTAAATTGTACTCCACAATACCATCCAGACCCTTATCATAATCCATAGCTGTCACATGACCAATGCTTTGGCCCACGATGGCATTGTCTGGTAAAGTGAAATAGTAGAGCTTCTGGGTAAATGTTGGACTGAACTCATCCACACCTTCAATGTCCACCTGAACCCTCACAGTAGCAGCTTGCTCTCCTTTGTCTATGGCTTCTACCACAAAACAGTATTCACTTGATCTCTCATAGTCAAATATTTGTCTGGTATGGATTTCTCCAGTCAGAGGGTCAATGGTGAAGGCCTCATTCGTATCCTGGTTTCCACTGCCATAGTCCATGAAACAGGAGGTTAGGATGGAGTAGGTAAGCAAGCCAAAACCTCCTGCATCCTGATCAACAGCATGGACCATGCATACTGG